>NW_010972665.1:5846213-5880752 GCF_000737465.1 Haliaeetus leucocephalus
GCCCCCAATCTCTCTCCCCCCTCCCTCCCACCACCACCACCACCACCACCGCCCTTCTGTCTGCAGAAAGATTGGGTCTGTCAGCAAGAAAGAAGTTGTGTGGTCTCTTTGGGCTGCATAACTAAAGGTGCATAACTACATGTAATCCAATTCTAGAATAAAGACAGCTGAATAAACAGTTATAACACCCAAAACATAAGCAGGATAGTTGAAGTCCATGAACATAGGGATAACAAAATGCCAGTACACAAACCCTGGTAGGCAACACACCTGAATCTGATGTCAGTCAGGGTGGCGAAGAACTCCCCAAGTTAAAGAAGACACTAGGTACAGATAAGGGGAAAATCAAGTGTCTAATAGCAATATTGAAGTTCAGATGTGCTTTTTGCTTTACAAACTTATACTTGGCACGTGAGAAGTTCAGCTAACAAAACCTTTGAAGAATTGAAGTATGAAGTGATACTAAAATTTTGTCTCAGTTTGAGAACAGGTTTTCAAGATTTCTCTCTTGCTCGGGGAATGGGCTGGCCAATGTTATGGTAGGCCTGTGCGCGCAGGGCAAATGTACCTGCCTGACTTTCCTGCATGACAGCTGTACACATTAGTCTGCATTTGCTATCTCAGTATCTCTTGTGCCATATGTTCTTTTTCTTTAAATAAACAGGTATATAATAGTTAGGACAGATGTGAATAGCAAAATGGCATAAGCAGAGGAATGATTTGGAACAAGACTAAAATGATTAATCTTGACACCAGTAGTCTTAACCAGTTTATGATAGAACTGAATTAGTACATGCTGTACAGTTTCTTTCACTGTCCCTGTCAATGGAGGGGTATCTTTAATCAACTTGTAATTTTAGTTTCTGTCTGTCTGCATATGACTCATTAGTCTTTGTAATTCCATCCTTTTTGAGCTGAGTGCCTTGTATATTGCTTACTAATATGCTTCAGGAGTGTTGCAGATTAGGTGTGTAGATGGTCTAGTCAGTCTCTGCAGCAGAGAGGCTCATGCAACTGTTTTTGTTTTGTTTAACTTAATTTAACCATTACAGACTCATTGAGGTAAATACTTTTTTGAAACGCCTTGGAAAACAATGGTATTAAAAGCATCAAATATAAACATGAAGGAATTAGCATTAAATTACAGTGAAGTAGCAGCTGGAAATGTAATCGTGTAGACAGCTACTTTATATCAAGAAATCCAAAAGCAGTTACACAATATATCGTTGAGTTACACAGATTTTATTCAAAAAGATACCAAGAATGTGTCAGAATGTTGGAAGGGGTAGGACATTCCCCTTCACGTATGCAGTGGAGAGGTGTAGTTTCCCCTCTCAGGGAGGAGTTCTTTGATTTCTATTTTATCCTCTTCTGAAGTCTAGAAGGTAATTTTTTGTTCAGAGAAGGGCTTCTTTGAAAACAGTGTCTACTATTATGAATCTGATCTTTTTCTTCCTTTTCCTTGCCTGCTACTTTTACCATGTCTAGTTATGAACAAATACAGCTCTAAAACATGAATGGGATTCTCATTATTTGCTACCTGCACTTGATTTCTCTTTCTTCCCCAGCCCTTGGTGTTAATGATCATTAGTTCACAATAGTTTCCTATTCTCATAATGCATTTTAAAACAGGCAGTCTTGATAAATGAGGAACCTTAAAAAAGGCCTTTTTATAGTTGCTTATCAGAGTTTGATTCCCACATTGATAAAGTAAGGTAAGGATTTATGATACAAACACAGTTCTAGACTACGTTCTCTGTGACTGGTTTTGACCTGATTTGTGGCTGCTGCTTGTGTATTTGCACTTCTTTTTAAGGTATTAGGAGGAAAAAGCATATTGTAAATAAAGCATCAGAAAGCAATTTAGTATACACCTTAGCATCTGTTGCTAGGAACACAGAAAAATAGTTCCACTGGCCCGATTCAACACAATTTTGAAAGAGCAGTACTGTGTAAGTTTGCCAGGAGAAGGTAGGGAAATCCCAGATGAGCTGAGAAAACTCTTGAGTGAATTTACTGTGGGATTCTCTTCTTAATAGCCCACTTGGCTTTTCAGGGTGAAGCACGGGGATAAGCTCTGCACCTTGGTTTATCTTCCTCGATGAGCTGCAGTGGTTAAGTGGCCCACTCAAGTCCTCACGCCCACCGTGGGAAGCATACGCATGTGGAACTGGGGGTGCAGAAGCGGGGCTGAAAGCCTGACACAAAGGTCTGTGCTTCTACTCTGCCCAGAAACCAAAGGGTTGCTTTGTGATGGAGAGGGCAGTGTCAGCATCCTTGGCCCTAGAAAAGTAGTTGGAATCCTACTTAGCAGTATCCCATCCTTGCAGTAGTTGATGTAGGTTTTACCATTCTCCTGAGCACGGTCAAGACTTTACCAGAGGAGTTTATTTTCCTGTACTTGTTTCTCCCATTCCCCATAAATGAAAGAGAAACTGTTGAGTAAATTATCTCTCTGCAATTCATGTGCGTTTTAGTTTTGACATGATAACTAACGACTCCTGATATGCATTTTATAATTCAACCTTTAAGGTTTAAAGTGCTGCCTCAGATGTGAAAATGAACTAAGCATATTATCAATGAGACCTGCACATACCTCTTGTCTTTTGGACGTATAATCTCTGTGCATCATTGTGTTTCCTTCTTCACATCCTATTAATTTTTTATGAGCTTCATCAGAACTGTAAAGCACAAGCTGTTTTCATGTAGATGGTTTTTATGGTGACTAAACATTGGAGAAAGGAAAACAAATAATTGTCCCAATATACATATTGCCTGGGATGAGCAGATTGATTTAAAATGCACTGCTCCAGTGCTTTGTATAGGCAGCAGGCTTGTATGATTCAGTTATTTTCTGGACTTCAGATTGCTGATCCTGATTTTTCAGCTTGTCATTTCTTGAGCTAAGGCTGTGGCCTTTTTAACTAATACAAGAAGTTTATACGTGTTGCTTTCATTGTGGAGGTAAACACTGAATGGAATCATTAGGTAAGAATAATTGCTGGGTCTTTTTTGAAGTTAGTATCCTACATTTCAGAAAATGACTTTTTTTTTTTTCCTTCCATTTTTGATCTTAGATGTCACATGTGACAAATGTATGAAACTTGCTATACTTCTAAGAACAAGAGCAAATGTTTAATGTCCATTTACGTTATTTATCTTTTCTAATGTCAGTGAGCATGTGTACATATTAATGGTTAATTTTATTTTGCATTCTACTCTGTTCCTGGCTTCATAAATACTTTGTAATAGGGATTTCAAAGAACTTGACTGTTTGAGCTGTGTGAAGGAGAAAACTAGCTGTAGTAGAAAAAATGTATTCATTTCTGAATACTAGTAACATAATTTTGAAACCTTTTCTGTCAAGTGTATCTTTTCCTTGAAGCTTGATTTTTCTGTATTCCACTTTTTATCAATAATACCGTTTTTTACTGTTTACTCATTCAGGTGTCTCTGTGTTTCTTCAGTCACATTTGCTGATCTTTGAATCTTTTAACTATTTGCTTAGCTTTTTAAGGCAGAGAAACCAAAACTATATGCTAAATTCCATTGAACAGTGGACCTTTGACTTAAGTAGTAAGAAGAAAATGGCAATAATACTTTAATTATTATGTCCCGTCTTTCTGTTTCTTACCATATATTGATGATTTCATCTAGTTTTTTACAGTGCCATGCCCTTATCCTGAAAGGCTGTACAGGTTTAGAACCCAGTCATGTTTTAAACTGGTGCAAATGGTCATTGAAAACAAAATGTAATGTGGCATCCACTTGACCATATACTTTTTTTCTTCTTCCCCATCTTGTCTTTTTCTAACCCAGAAATGTGCCAATGCAAATTCTGTCATCTTACTTTCAAACTCTTTTTCCAAAGACTGGGTGAATACATTAAACACCTTTAATTTTTTTACGTGATTTTGCTCCCCCTTGCATGTTAATCATTTGTCGTATTGAGAACTGTTGGTTCTGTTTGTCTTCCTGTTAAGCAGTTCCAAGCAGATGACAAAGCTGTTTGCCACAGATCCCATGACTGCCGAGTTTCTTGATAGTCTACTGCCAGGGGCTTTGTCCAAGGCTCTTCAAAAGGGCAATTGAGTTACATGAACAAGCTTCACTTCAGGCATGTCTTCATTGACGCTTTCAAAGAACTGTACTGGTTTACATCTGTTGTATGTTCAGTTGCGTGTTTCTGGGTATTAAATTAAGGTTGACCTGAAACCCTTTAAACTGGGACTTGGCACCCCTCAGATCTTTCACTGTGAAAGAAAGCAATAGGGTTAAATGGCCAGCTAAACTCTGTGCACTATGAAGAAGGACAGTACTTCTTGTTGCTGTTGCTTGCCCTGTTACCAATGCAGAATATAAGTAATTTATATCCAATGTAATTGTAAGGCATATGGTAAACTGAACTCTTGGAGCTCTTGTCTGGTGCTGTAACCGTCCATATTAACAAATATTAATTGGTGCACCTCTCCTTGAACTAACTATTCAAATGTCTTGTTCAGAAGACTCAGATTTCATGTCAGCAATAAAAGCCTTTCAGGCAGAGTAATGCAGGGGTTTTGCTGACGTTCTAGTGCAAGTCAGCTGTCTGCCCCTGTGCTCTGTTTTTATAAATACGGTACACGGCCTCACGATCTAGCAGATCAACAAGGTCAGTTTGAGAAAGCAGATAAAGGACCCAGTATTGTCTGCCTGCTGTTTGCACCATGCTGGATAGATGGACTCTGGTCATGTTGCCTGTGTGGGATTTTTTTTTTTTTTTTTTAATTCATCATGCTCTACTGTAGTCATTTGCACAAAGGATGCTTTTAAACGAGTAATGAGTGCTTTCCTGTTTGGCAGTTGGTTAAACTGAACTTTGTGTCACAGCTCTTTACGATTCACTCATACAAGACGTAAAATATTCAAGACTGGTAGGGGGGCAAAAAGCTCTGTCTGGCTCATGCTGTTTCTAGGAAAAGGGAGTCTTGGGCGGGGGAACCCTGCAAAGACCTACAAATTATGCAGTGTTCTTTCTGTCCATGAATAGTTTCTCTTGTGAGTGAATGGGGCTGTATTTTTGGACTCACAGACAAAGCAACTTTTGCTACGACTGGCTTTTCTCCAAAGCACACTTTCTGTGCTTATTCTATTTATTTTTATTATTTTAAAAATATAATGATAGACGGCCTGAAAGTGATCTGAGGGCCTGAGTCAAACATCCACTGTCCAGTTAGCCTTGTCTGTAGTAGTATTGCATATCATCTTCTGGGTAGCAAGGCTCCGTTGAGCCTCTCAAGCAGAGAGCCTCTCTGTTTTAGCAGAGATTTTGTTCTCTGGCTTCTCATCTTCCTACTGAGAACTGCCTCATGCTTGCACAGATAGTCAAAAGTTGACTCAAATTCAGATTTCAGACTGTTGTTCTTTACCTTTTACTGCATCTTGTAAATAATGCTATAAAATTGTGCAGTTTCATCCTGAATTAAGATCATTAATGTAATACCTATGCTTGGCTCCTTGAAGTACGTGGCCCTCTGTGACCTCAGGACCTAATTTGAAAGGTCAGTTTGAAATATGTTAATTTTAACTTCTGGAGCCAGTGGAGATCTGGTATAGGGTACCAGCTTGCTTGGCTTCAATTGTATTTCATCCTACTACTTATTCCAGGTATGAATTCATACCTTTGTGGTTTAGCCTACTTGACTTTCATGTGGGAATAAAACAATTTTGTTGCAGGCTTTGTGAGAATTTGTTATTTTTAACTTTAAAAAAGCACATGCAGTAAAATCTAGTAAGATGACAAAATTCACTGGCCTTTATAGAACGCTTCTGATGTAATCTGTTTTTAACTATAGGGTGTTCTGAGAACTATTAAAACAAGTGTGTGTTTATCAATTTCAGTGTGGTTTTGCAAGCTTTGCCGATCATTTCTCAAGACATCTGCATTGCAAAGTCCGGTTTTCTGAGCTGTAAAAATTAAAAGATGTCTCAAAAAATCAAAATAACATGTTAAAAATGAAAATAGCAATCCAACAAGTTGAGGCAACTTTAAAAAAAAAAATATTTATTACAACTAAGAGACCCTTCTTGCACTGTAGTTTAAGAAGCATCTCTTGGTGGCAGCACCGGCAGAGGTAAAAATCTTCTCTGGTCAGTGGGTGTCTTTGTAGTTATACTGGTCATGGAGGTGGGAGCAAGTGGTGGGAGGAACAGAATACTGAAAGGTTGCAAGATAGCAGTGCTGTTAAAAGTGCTTGTGAAATTACATTCTTGTTTTAACAGCTGTAAGTTTAAGAACTCTACTTGGATGCTTAATAAGGTCCCATCTCTTCTCTGTGTCACTTGTAAAATGCTGAGAGAAGATCACTAGCAGACTAACAGTACAAAGGCTTCACATTCAGGTGCCCATTGACTTACGGCAGGTGTTTGATACCCCCTTTCAAATGAGATACTGACCTTGTTGCATTGGCAGTGGATGGGGTGTATGGCTTTCAGCTTGATGTGCCATAACGTAACATCTGGGAACCGTTGTTGATGCACAAGTAAGGCGACTGGGCTTCAGTGGGTATGGAGACTCTCAAGGTCTCCAGCATTGCTGGTCTCTGTGAACTAGGCTGGTGGATTAGTGATCGCATGAGACAGGAGAAGTCTGTGAGGGGCAGGTTGGTTTGTTTGGATTTCTTCTTGAGCTTTTCTCCAGTTAAATATAGGTTGTCATATCAAGGAACATCACTGCTGCCACTATCATGAATTCCTAAACTTTCATTTGTTAAAAAAAAAAAAATCAATTAGTGGTTTTTGCGTGCTGGTGAGGATTGGTGGGAATGTTACCATATTCGATAGCTTCTAGGCACAATCAGAACTTCTCCCATCACTGCCATCACCAGCAAAATGCCTCCCAGGACTTTGTATGGGGTTTTTTGGTGGTTTGGGGTTTTTGTTTGGTTGGGTTTGTTTTGTTTTTATTTTTGGTTGGTTGGTTTGGGGGTTTTGTTCTGTTGTATTGTTTTGTTTTGTTTTGTTTCAAATGAAGTGTAGTCAGGAAGAGGCTGACCTGACCAAGGACAGACCAAAATAAATAACCAGACAGGAATCTTTATCAAGGTTTTATGCCATATGCTCTAAGCGGTATTGTCATACCAAAATGATTTCAGCAGTTACAAAGATAATTTCACCACTTGGTCTTTGTGGATTTAAAGTGGTTGTCAGAGCATTTTTTAATTAGTCTTACATGGGCAAGTGGTAACATTTGAGCTCAATTTTAGGTATATTTCTAATAAAGGGAGGATTGTTAGGGCTCATCATTCCCATCATGAGATTGTTTTGGGGTCCTTATCCTTTTGCTGGGTTTTAACAATTCAGGCTGAAATTTAACAAAGTAGGTATCTGCATCGGAAAGGAAAAAAAGAAGGAAAGGAAAAAAATGAGGAAGGAAAGAAGGAATATATGTATGTATAAAAAAACTGTGTGTCTATTTCAGAGAACAGGCTAGGCCACTGTTTATGGAAAAAACTTCTATTGACCTTTTCCTTCTAGATAGTATGTGTCCCATTTGGCAAGATGGTAGTCTTTGAGTAGCAAAGCCATCAGGGGTTTTTTGCCATTAAAAAAAATAAAATCTGCCCAGAGTTGGCTAAGTTGATACACAGCTGAATAACTGTGGTTTGCAAGCACTCACAAGGGACCTCCTTGGCTTTAGAAGAGAAAATCTCAGAAGACCTCCTCGTGGCTGACCATGTTTGAACTGCTCCCAGCTTTGACTGCTAACCAGTATGTTCAGGCGCCGGCCCGCCTTACCAGCTGAGCAGGCATAGCCAGGCAGCACCAGTGAAGCCAGACCTCTTTGACAACTATCACGAATCACACTGAAAACAGAAATAGGTCATATTATCAGTGTCTAGTCATAATAGTTTAGATTTCAGAAGCATAATACCATCCATCAGAAAAATTACAGCATTTACACTAGCAGATGCCTTGTCCTGTGGTGCTTGTCAGGATATTTGCATGTTCTGCTATCAGAAGTATGAGATACTTCCCACCTGAAACAACGCAAAGGCTGAGAGGTTGCTGAGGCGGACTGTTTTGGATTTGTTACTGTTGAACTGATCTAATATAAATTGAATACAACTTACTTTACTGTAACTGTGCGAAATGAATACTAATTTGCACGTAGTGGAGTAATACCCAGGGCAAGTGTTCAGGTAATTGATTTTTTATTCTTCATAGTTAATTTTTCTAGTATGAGCAAGCTGTAAAACCTGAAATGGTTTTGATAGCAGTAGAGACATTGGTATTGATTTGAATAACGTGAAACAACATCTCAATTTTTCCTTTAAGGATCAAAAATTTGTGGTGTCATTTATTCCATCAGTTCCCTGTCCCCTCCTTGAGTTAGCCAGTTAGAAGCGTGTACACAGAGGGATGCAACCCCTCGCATCCCTCCCTTGTGGCCTGGAGCTCTAGCTGGTATTGTTACACAAGGAATAAGGGTTAGCTCAGATACACCTGTGTTCTGGCTTGACTTCTAGTTACTGAAATGTCAGTTTATTCTAGTGTAGATGAGGTCCATCTGCTTTCTGAACCACAGTAACTGCTTAGAATAAGGGGTGGGGGAAAAAACCTTGTATCATCAGCTTTTGGCCTAATATCCAAAGTGTTTGTGTGCTTTTATACATTAGTCTTCTCAAGTTCAATCATCACCAGTTAGACTTGAATTTGTTTGTAACTGAAAATTTGGGTTAATTGTAAATCCTCAAAAAACCTGACATAATTACTTGTTGTAGGAAGACATCACCATAGGTAAATTCTACACATGTAAAAATACTGTGGGCTAATTAAAACAAAATCCTTGCAGTTGGACAGTTAATGTCCTGAATTGTTGCTTTCACTCCTGAGTCAACCCAAGCCTTTTTTGTCAGCCTGCAGCCTGCTGCAGGGGTTAGCAGTGTGGGAATTGGGTGTCCTCCTGTGCCAGGGCCTGTTGTGAGCTCATTCCTTTCTGGTCCTTGGTAGACAAGGGGTTCTCAAATTGGGGCATGACATGTGTGCAGGGGGTTAATGGGAGGGCTCATGAAACATGGGACTGTTTTCAATTTCCACTGCCCACCCACCACCACTTCTCTCTTGCTCCCTCAAGCAGATCTGCACATCTGTCTCGTGTACTGTTTCCTAACACAAGTTGAGCAGTGCCCTCCTATTTCTTCTGCTTATTCCTTTCTGGGTTTTTTAGTGCATGGGAATCATGCCCTCACCTACTGTTTCCATCCTTTCTCCCGTTTACTTTTTATGTTTCTTGCACATTGTTTTTGGTTAAGTCTTTGGCTTATCTAGTTGTGTTTACCATATCTTAAGCAAGGTAAGCTGATTTTTTTCTTGTAGCCAATGTCACTGGTTTCTTCTGTCTTGTTCTGCGTGTACTTTACTGCTAATAGCCAAAGCATTCCTTAATACGGAGTTTTAAACTGAACAAGGTAACCCCAGAACTGCTGAGTCCCCATGGTGCAAGTTGTGAGCCAGCACATGATAACATAATATTTTTTACGGTTTTGATAGTAATTTAGAATGCTATGTGATTTCACCAGCTTTAGGCACTATCACTCTCAGTATTTCACAGGACAGGGAGTTTTTTTATGATCCTGATTCTTTCCACCATTAAAACATGCCAGTTACAGATATGCGGTTTTATTGAGGTGAAGGCATTTGCCATTATTAGTTATTAATATTTGGTTAGTGCTCATATCTAAATCAGAATGCCCATTGTGCTAAGCACTGTACAAACACATTTGAAGAGACAGTCTCTGCTCCAAAGAGTGGAGCAGATTCATACTTTAGTTCTTTCACCTTACTACTTAATGCTGCTTTTTTTGCACTTCAATTATGCTTATCTAATGGATCTCTATGCCACTGTGTCCTCTGTAGTCATAGTAGTGATATTTAGGTAGTCAGTTTTTATCTTGATCATATGCAAGTTCCCAAAGACTTAAAAAAAAATAAAATTCCAGTGTATCATCAAATTGGCAGGCAAAGACTTTGAAAAAGCCCAGTGCCCAGTGAAGCACTGCTGTGTGGTCCCTTCTAAATAAGGAATGTTTACTGTATTTTAAAGGTTTGTTTAGAATTGGGGATTAATTATAACTTTCCTGCACATGTGTTAGGATTGAGATTGCTGTGTTTTCAGTTCTAGAAGTATGGAAGATTATTATTCGATCTTAAATTTCTGAGCTGATGTTGTCTGTCCGAACACTGGAAAGGGCTTCTCTGACCCCTGTAAGGTGCATTTGACTAAGTAAGCAAATTGGAAATACTTTCTCTGTTGCCTAGGATGGATGAAAATACTCCCTGAACTCAAAGAGCCCATTGGTTTGATCCACTGTAGTTTCTCACCTTTACTAAAAGAGGTCTTCAGTAAAGACCTTATGACTTCCAGTCATAGAATGTCTGGAACACAGCAGTATCAGTTGCAAGAGATCGCAGCTGTCTTTGTTAATTGCTCTGTTTTTATCTCTCATTAGTGCAGTGACTGTGCTTCGTATCTACTCTTTCTCCTTCACCTTAGTCCACAGAGGTCCAGGTTGTGGGTTTTGCTGGTTGTTTTCTTAATCAGTGTCTATCTGCAGAAACTTGTTAGTCAAGAACCTGTCTGATAGAAGGTTGTCATTTGTTTCATCATGATACCTACGTTAATGTTTGCTGTAGATCATGTAACATTCTTCCAGTCTTCCCTTATGAAGTCTTTATACCTTTTATCTTAGAAAGCTGTTCATGTTGTGTTTTACTATCCTTTTTGATTCCTAGATTTTTCCAGGATGAAATACATTTTTTGCTTTACAAGGCTTCCTTAAACATACCTTCTCTATTAGTTTATTCCAGTCTGTAATAGCGGGGGCTTAGTCTGTACTCCATGAAAGCTTTGAGATACTACCTTTTATAAATACTGCAGTGAACTAGACTATTTCACTTCAAAGCTTTGATTGCTTGATCCTAGGCTTCAGCTTTGAACCCTCTTTTCTCTATTTAACGTTCTGGCTCAAGTCGCTGGACTGGTGCTGGAGTTCTCTGTGGTTATTGCTCTGGGTGTCAAATAGGCTGCAGAGTCAAGCACTTTCCCAGCATGTGCACGTGCTTGGAAGTCCACTTAAAAAAGGAAGATTTTTAGCCTTTGCCACTTTGTTATTATTTATTCTGTAGTGCTCAGTGGCACATTTGCTTGTGCAAGAATTTGCAAAGAGGTTTTAGAATCCCCATTTTATTTCCTGCAACATGCATCTGTGCTTTTTTTCAGCTGCCTTGCAGGAACTCCTCCTGTCAGATTAGCATGGTCTAGTGGTCTGCATCCAGGCTAGGAAAAGAGCCTCTGAGCTCTAATCCCACATCTGATGTTGAGTGCATTGACCCTCTCCTCTTCAGGATGCCATGGATGACTGTGAATATATGTCCTTAATGACTAGCATTATCTTCCTCCAGAGCAGTTCCTCTCTCCTTTCAAGACCCTGCTCTATAGATGTGAAAATCCTGTTTCTGTATTGATGTCCAAACCCATTCTCTCCTTCCTGGTCTTTTTGTCAACAGTTACCCGAAAGGTCCATCAGGGAGTGGGGATAGTCTCGGCAGCAGAAATGTATCAGAATGGACAGAAATTTTCACATAGACCTACCAGTCCATAGCCTCAGAGTCCCTCACCCTGGCAGCAACTAGATGTGATTTTACTGTACCTTTAGACAGTAACTATTCTCTCTGGCATTCTAACCTGGGTATTTTCCCCAAAGGATTAGTTCACTACCTTAGCCTTCCCTCTTTGTGAAACTGGGATGATGTTCTCTTCACAGGATTAGGTGAAGATTAGCTAGTGTTTATCAGCGACTTGCAGATAAAAAAAGTGCTTTGTTTACATGTATATCTTTTAGACTGCATGGTCTTGATCACATGGCAGTGCTCAACTCTGCATTTGAAAAACATCTGATTGAGGATGCTGCTACAAAATAATTTTTACAGACCATTATTAAGATGTACATATTTTTAGAATTGAATCCTGCTTCCCAAAAACTGAAGCATTTTGCAATTTGAAAATATTTTGCCCTATTCTTTTTTTATTACCTTTAAAATTTTTGTATTAGGGTTAATCCATCGGATTTTTGTGGTCATGCTGGAAATTTCAATAGCATTTCTGGCCAAATGGCTGTAAGTACTGTGTAAAGGTAGAAGGAAACACAATGCCATCCTTCAAGAGTTATCTTGCTAAACATACAGACAGACAATGTCTGCTGTTACCTTTCCACACCAAATATCCCTAGTTCATGAATTAAAGTATCTGGAACCTGAAATTCCCTATGTTTTTTCTGCTTCTTTTATAATTTCTGAAAATAAATGTTTTGCAGCAGCTGGAATCAGCTAACAGTCTTGTGGAAAATACATCTTGTTCTTCCCTAGTGATACTGGCTCTGTGGGGCTTTCTTAGTAACATGAGAACAGATATGACTCAGAAGACAGAGAGAGAACAACTATGTTGTGTAGGAAGTTAAAAAATGGGGGGTTTTCTTTTTTTTTTTTTTTTTTTTTTTTTTGGCCAACACCACAGTCAAGCTGCACTGCCTGCCTTTTTTTATCTCTTTTTTTTTCTCTCCTTTTTTTCCCCCTCCTTCTCCACCCCCCACTCCTCTTCGGGGTTTTTTTGTTGTTGTTTTTTTTTTTTACCCTTCTTGACAGCCTTTGGAACTGGAGCTGGTATCCTGAATTGATCTTAACAATTAATGTGAAATCCAAGAGAAAGCAAACCAGATGTTCTCAACAGACAGTTTTTTTCTTTCAAGAGGGTTGTGCTGATGAAGGGGTAGAGGGATGATGTGTGTAGTATACAAGCAGGAGCAATTCCACTGAACAACTTTTTCTCAGACGTCAATGAAATGATCTAAAACATGAAATTTTGAAATGATGTAATTTCTAGTTTTCATAGCACCGAACTGCAGGTTGTTAATGCAGATTGATTTATATTGCAATAGAGAAGATTAGATGGGGTATTGATGAAGATGTTATTTGAATTTGGCCAAATTTTGGACAATTTGGCTTTTGGGGGGCTTTGTTCTGTGGGGAGGTACACATACAGGCTCTAAGCAGGAAGAAAATGTAGTAGAAACTTGTTCTCAAGGTAAAATACAGGACCAAAAGTATGCAGGGGAAAAAAAATTAAAAATCACACCTTGGAGCCCGCGTAATTACCCATTCTCCCTTCTCATTAAACAGCCAGCACCCTCAGGTCTATTCCTTGTTCCCTCTGTCCTTGTTCCCTGGGTTTCTGTTGCTTTTGAGGGTTCTCTCTCTTCCTCCACCCTCGTGTTTTCAAAATTACTTCAGTCTATTCCCCTTAGAGAAAATTTCCTAATACTTGGCTGCAAATGCCTTCTTTCTTTCAACCCCTTCAAGTAACCAGCTCCTTCCAGAAAACATTCCTGTGTTAATTTCCCTGAGAAATTTTTGCCCATGCCATCTTGTTTTTGAACTTTTATTGCATTTCTTTCAAGTTCCTTATGGAAGGAGCCAGTTCTTACGTGCTTGTGAAAGGCATTTATATAGTCCCCAGACAGTAAGTAGCCAGGCACAGTCTGTAGGCAATAAATGCATCTCTCTAACCTTTCAGAAACCTTATCTTTCTTTAACATGTTATCTTACCTTTTGCTTTCATTTCTCTTGTTTTTGACCCTTTCTTCTAGCCACTTTCCCACATAATCTCTTAGTTTACATTGCTAAAATTAAAATTATCATCTGCTAGACTAACATGAAAGCACTTATCAATGTATAAAGAAGAAGTCGCATTTTGTAAAGTACACTTAAAATGGTGTATTTAAAAAAAAAAGGATCAGATTGGTAGCGGTTGTGTAAATGTAATATAAGAGATTCAGCCTTCCTGCCACTAAAATTGTTTACGGTATTTTCCACCAACTTCAGTAGGAGCAGGAGCTAATCCAAAATGGTTCTGACCAAGAATGGAGAATTTTATTTACCATCTGCTTGGATAGCATCTTACTGTGTGTTTTACAGTAATATTTGGTGTTCTGATGTCCATTTTGATTCTTCTTATCCAGATGTTCTGTGAGCATAAAATAGACATGGTTGCTATTTAGATAGGATGTTTGCTCAGTGCTGGTATAAACTGCTGCTTTTCTACAGGCTGTGAAACAGAAATGCTGTCCCTGTGAAAAGCTCTGCAGAATTAACGGGGCTTGAAGTCTTGGGAAATCCTCCGGGTCCCTCGCTGCCCTCCCTCCTCCTTTCTCCTCTCTTCCTCAGTATATGCTCTCTTCAGTTTTAGCTTCTGAAGATGAAAATCTTACTCCTGATAATGTCTTGTGGGTATTACAGTCTTGGATAAACAACAT
The DNA here is from genome assembly GCF_000737465.1 of Haliaeetus leucocephalus. Taxonomy (NCBI): domain Eukaryota; kingdom Metazoa; phylum Chordata; class Aves; order Accipitriformes; family Accipitridae; genus Haliaeetus; species Haliaeetus leucocephalus. Next base: position 5,860,562 of record NW_010972665.1, read on the forward strand.
TTTTTGCAGGCTCTATTGGTCATGTCAGGTTGTATTCTAGTCATTTTCCCACAAAATGCCCTGAGGAGTCGCATACAACTCATCTGAAATGGTTTCCTATTTGTGTTTGTTACTAATGCTGTGGAATTGTTTAAGCATCCAAATTATATATATTTTTTTTTAATTCTTTTTTTAAAATCATCCTTTTGCACTGCTTTAACAGATTTGCTGTAGAAAATCGGTGCTAAAACCTGGTTCCGTGTGTCATTAGGACTGTATTATTTTCTCTGTCATCCCAGTCCTCCGCCTGAAATATTCTCAAGAGGCTGGGAAGACTCATGCTGCAGTTCAGTGCGAGATCGGAAAACTGTTCCAGCGTGTGGCATCCATGCTGTGCTGTCTGTCTCGCTTTCTCACCCGCCCACCCCTCCCCACGGCTGCCTCGCTCGGGCCCATTCGCCTTTTCAGTGGCTGAGATAAGATGTCAATGAGAGGGGAGGGAGGGTTAGCTGAGCTGCTGGAGGAATTGATTCTTGTCTGCCTCTCCGAGCAGTCTGTCTGCGCAGCAGCACATGATACGGTTTTGCACAATACCCCACTAATGCCCTAGTCAGCAGCTTCAAAGGGAAGAACAGTATTGGAAAAAAAAAAAAATAATAGCAGCCCTACACGAGCTGCAGAGAGTGCATGGACCAGAGCTAAATTTGGAAAGCTAAAGCTTATTTCATGCAAGATTATTAGAATTATTTGGGTTTCCAAATGCATGCTCACACACGTATGTATCGCTGGCCAGCTTTTCCACGTGACTCAGCTGGATCCAAATGCAGTTGTTATTTATAGATGGCAAGAGCAGTGATGGCATTATCTTATAGCACTCCAGTCCTGAAATTATAGCACTTGTATGCAGGGAGAGGGGGCCCGATGCTTTTTGTAAGAATTAAGGCAGGCTGCTCTTCTGTAAATGTCCATAGGATGAGGTAGTCACAAATAACCCTTTCCCTCTTCCCCATTTCTTTTTTATTTTCAGACAGAGAGAAGGAAGGTATTGAAAAGTCAGTGTAGGCTGTGATTTCTACTGGCTTCTTCCCTAGATGCATGTAAAAAGCAATTAGCCATGTTCTTTTTTTTTACTTCTCCCCTATTCCATAAATAACCTACTTCTACCTATGTAAAACCATAAACATTCCCCTGAAGACAAGGAAACAGCAGTTTCTAATCTGTCTAAAACCAATGTTCATACTTAGGCTTTTAAATAAAACAAGTCTCATGTTCAAAACCGCTGGGTGCTTGTAGCTCAGCTAATTGAACTGAGGCATGTACGCGTGCATTGGAGCTGTGTCTTCGGGTATTGGCTGTGCAGAGAAACAGCTGGCTGATTTCCGCCTCTGCAGAGTGCCGTAGCCTTGGTGCTGGGGCCAGACTCTGAGCCGCAGCAGGGAATTCATCTAGCTGGGGGAAGAACACAAAACAAAACCAAATAAATGTCAGGGTGGGGAATCAAAAACCAAAAAACCCCAACCAAACAAAAATCCCCCAAAACCAGCCAAACAAAAAAAAAACCCAGATCAGATTCCTGGTCAGGTTCACAGGGTGGTCATGCAAAGAGATGCTTCAGCACAGCTGGGAGCATGCAAGCCACAGCAGGGCACGGGCACAGACCGCAGAAGACAGGGCTACCTGAAGGTGGTATTGCTGCTGAACACGTTGTATCATGAAAATACAATCAAAATAATCTGAAGATCAGGGTAGGGTTATTTGAATGTTTCTTATTTTACGCCAGCTTGATTTTCTGTGTGGCTCTAATTGTAACAGAGCATAGGTGATTTGCTAGTTTTGCTTTATTGGTAAAAAATAAAATAAACATAGTGCACATTGTGTTGTAAAGGTTATCAGAATGCCTTAACAAGATCATCCATGCCTCACAAAGTCTGCTCCTTTAATACAACCGTGTTTGAGGTGAGAAATGTCTGTTAGCCCAACGGACACAGCTAGAAGAAATGAACTTTCAGGGTACAGAAGCCCTTCTCTTGCTCAAATTAGTTACCAAGTTCCCAGTGCAGCTTCGGAACAATTATTTGGCATTTAACTTTGGTATGTTAATTGAATGTTAATTAATTAGGCAGTTCTCAAGAAAAGGTGATTGGTACCAGAGGAGCAGAGCAGGTTGCTAGTAAAGGGAAGATAACAGGTTTTGTGGGGTTGGTGGGACACAGAGGGGAAAAAGAGAAGTAATGACTTTGTGTCATGGTTTAACCTCAGCAGGCAACTAAGCACCACACAGCCGCTTGCTCACTCCTCTCCCGGGTGGGATGGGGGAGAGAATCAGAAGGGTAAAAGTGAGAAAACTCATGGGTTGAGGTAAAGACATTTTAATAGGTAAAGCAAAAGCCGCGCACGCAGGCAAAGCAAACCAAGGAATTCATTCACCACTTCCTCATCGGCAGGCAGGTACTCAGCCACCTCCAGGAAAGCAGGGCTCCGTCATGCTTAATGGTTATTTGGGAAGACAAACGCCATCACTCTGAATGTTCTCCTGTCCACCTTCTTCGCCCAGCTTTATAGGCTGAGCATGATGTCACACGGTCTGGAATGTCCCTCTGGTCAGTTGGGGTCAGCTGTCCCGGCTGTGTCCCCTCCCAACTCCTTGTGCCCCCCCGGCCTCCTCGCTGGTGGGGTGGGGTGAGGAGCAGAAAAGGCCTTGGCTCTGGGTAAGGGCTGCTCAGCAGTAACTGAAACATCCCTCTGTGTTATCAACACTGCTTCCAGCACAAATCCAAAGCATAGCCCCATACCAGCTACTACGAAGAAAATTAACTCTATCCCAGCCAAAACCAGCACACTTTGTTAGAAAACTTAATGCATTAACTGGGCAGTGAGATGGGAAATGTCGCTGCCTTGAAATTGCAGTGCATGTGCATGTCTGTCTGCTCAGCATTGTTCAAACAGAAATAAGTAAGTTAAAAACTCCTGTAGGCTGAGTTTCTCTTTGCTGATGTCCTTAATTGTTTTCATGCTCAGCACATAGAGATTATTTTACACATAGTTGTAATTTTTCTTTCAGAGTGAAAAACAAGATGCAGGGATAGGGTCAGAGTGCTGTCAGCTCAGTTCTGTGCAAGTTTGAAGTTTGTATAGTGTGAAAAATGGTCCTGCAACCCCCAACTTTGAAAACTTAACATTTTTTTTCCTTCAGTACTTAAAGAGAAGTTGGCAAAGGCTGTATTACACTAATTGTACAAAAATAAAAAAATTCTGATGACACCTGATAAAACATTCTTTTCCCATAAAAATGTAAAATAATGTAAAATTAAAGCAAAGAGTGAGACTGCAGAACCAAGAAGCAAAAGTTCCTAAAATAGCTTTTGGTCCTTCTCAGAAGTTCTGAGAATGTTAACTTTGGAAACACGTTTCTGCTATAAATTTTGGTTGTGTGGGTTTTGTAATTTTTTTTTTTCCTCCTTGAAAGCCTCTCCAGATGTTTTACAGTTGCTGTTTGAAAATGTTCCATGGCAGGCACAGAGACTGCGGGCACAGAGCAGTAACCCCTTGATGTGGTGGTTGTGGTTTTTCCTTGCAAAGAGAGAAAGGTGTATGATCATCTCTGTTCTGGGACTCGTTCTGTCACAAATGGTGTGACCTTCAGCAGCACATCACCTGCTCTCGGTTTCTTTCATCTTCAAAACTTAGCCAGCAAGCCATGTAGCTGGATTGCCACTTCAGCAGTCTCTGCAGGAACACCCCACTCTGGAACTGAGATGTTAAGTATTTTTTACAGTTCTTGTCTTTTTGTAATAATTATAAATAGAAGCCAGATTTAAATATTTTTCCAATGCAGGCTGTTTGGTTGAAATTCCTATGTTCACAATCATAGATTCATTTCATTGTAAAGGACTTCAAAAAGTCATGTCTGCTATGCCCCCTTGCCTGAGGAAACCCTAATACCATTCTTGCTGGATATTTATCTGACCTTTCCACAGCATCTCCATTCATGGAAATTCCTCAACTTACCCCTTTAGGGTATTTAGGATCATTAGGATGCTCCTAATACCTAGCCTGTGTCTTTTCTATCTGTTTGTGTATTATATTTTGGTGTTTCTACTGTGTTATATGGATAATGCTTTGTTACTCAGTAGATTGGAATACTGCTGTCAATCTTTCCTCTTCTAAAAAAAAAAACCAAACCAAAACAAAACCACCAAAAGCCCTACTCCATGCAATCTTTTCTTGCAGGTTATAGTGATACTTTTTTTTCCTAATTATTCTGATGACTTTTCTCCCCCTTCTGTGGCTGCACATTGTGGTGGGGTAGAGTGAAAGGAGAACTGTACATCTTTCAGACTTGGCTTCCACTCATGCAGCCAAGGAGGCTGGTTGAGTTCACTGCAGCAGCATGTCACGGCTCAGCCACTGCACAGCTACTGCCTTCAGCTCCACTTCCAAGAATTCCTGCCTTCGGAGGTGGTTCTCGCCCTGTTGCTGGGAAGGTGGACAGTGTCATACTTTGTACTTGTCCCTGTTGGACATAGTTTCAGACCATTTCTCCAGCTTTTCAAGATGATTCCAACACCAAATTTCTGCAGTGAACTGATGCTTCTTTCCAGCTTGTGCCATCTGTACCTTGACTAAGAACATGTTTTAGCCCTTTATCCGTCTGCATCACGGATATCCATAAATGAAGCATTCAGTAATTTCAGATCCAGAACAAGCTCCTGCAAAACCCCATCCGATAATGCTTGTTTCCATTACTGATCATTGGTTTAATAGTTTGGTAAGCTTAAGTTTCCAGCCATTTTGTGTTGTGTTCAGCTAGACCTTATTTCCTGCGTTTACTTGTAAGAATGTTATGTAAAGCAGAACTGAGGCCTCACTGAAATCAAACTAATCTGTGCTCGAGGTCTCTTGTCTGCTAGTATAAAGAAAGTACAGAAGTGGGGTGTAATTTGTTCCTAACAAATCCATTTTGGTTGTTACTCATTTTTTATCTTCCTCTTGGTCCTTTTGAATAGTTTGGGTTATTTTTCCCCAGTAGGAAACTGAACCTCCAGTTCTGCAGTTACTCCTTTCCCTTTTTTGAAGACAGCCACTAGATATTCCCTTTTCCAGACTTTCATTGCCATACTGATTGTGCATGGATTCCCTGTGTTCAAACTCTGGTTAAATGCCTTTGGTATTTTTTTCTAGCACTTTTGGGTGTTAGTGGTAGTGTTAGCTCAGGAGTTGTTTACAGCAGTAATTGGAGGGCTCAGGATGGATTAAGTAAAACTGAGCGTCTCACCTACAGGTCACCAGTTTGAATGTAGGCAAAGATGGGTTAAAGTGAGTCACTTCCATTTTTCAGATGCCTGTATTATGTGTGAAATCTGTTGATGACTAGAACTGGCATTACCAAATAAAAGCGTATAGCAGTAATGAAAGACACTGTTGTTTGAAATCTAAGCGGTGAAACCAACAATTGGATGAGTAAGAAAACAAGCAGCCTAATGCTATTGGAGTGCATTTCCTTTGGAAAGCCATATCCAAAATTCACTTGCTGGTGGCCCTTCACCAGCTTTGTCGTCTTTTTATAATGGGGCATGTTTTCAGATGTAGCAACGTGGGTACAGCTAAGCCTAAATGAGATGCTTACGTATTTTATCTGGATCTGTACAGAGTGTTTTGTGCTTGCCAAATTGAGCCATTGTTGCTATGTTTTATAATGTATTACTTCAAAGTTAATGTAGTGAATCTGGTAAGATGCTCTGCCAAGTTTTGGCAAGTGTAGAAGGAAATTGGGGAATCCCAGTTCCACTGAAGTCATGGGATGAGGATAGCAGTATTCAAATCCGTGTCTTCAGCCTGTAATATTCCAATTGGCAAGAGCTTTTGGGGAAGCCTATATATATATATATGTCTTGAAAGGTATTTGTGAAGAGCTGAAGATATGCCGAGGCAAGCTGGACCCATATTCAAGACCAGACTTGTACATGGTGTCACTCCCATGCAGCATCCTTGAAAGCACATGCTAGATAACTCTCAGGTTTACAGTAAGGGTTTTATTGAGTAAAACCTCTGTTAATTAATTTGATATTACATTCAGTTTAATTAGGCATTCCCCGTGTTACCTATTTTGCTACAAACCTGTGTGGTGTTTGGCTTTTTAATGATAATACATAACTGCATTATAGATCCTAGTGGGGCAAAGCTGGGTATTTCTGCAGGACACAGCTGTAGCTATAGTAATGAAGGAGGCATTGGTGATAAAGGACGTTACTTGGATATTAGTGGTAGAAACACGTATCATACCATTTGACATTGTTGAACCGTGGCTGTTGACTTTATGTTCCTGTTGCAATTAGCGGGGTGGTTCATGCCTCCCAAAGCAGGGTTTGAGCCAGCCACCCCCTTTGCTCTGCTGGAGAATTCAGTTCCACACAGTTTGCTGTGCAGTCGCTGGGACTAGCACTTTTTACACCTGTGTGCATTTGGAGGTGGTACCAAAGATACAACTTGCTCTCCTCACTATAGTAGTGGAGCAAGTTTGTGTTGGTACTTTCAACTTCAGATAAAATCAGTCAGTTTAATCGAGCTTGTTTACTTGGACTGTTTAAGCTAACATCACTGATTTTGCCTGACGGAGAACAGCAAGCAGAGTCCTCAGCAGCTTGAAAAAAAGCAGCCAGCTGGGGTGTAAGCCTCCCGGGACGAGTTGGAGCAAACACCTGGGAGCAAGCACTGGCTCTGTGCCCTGTGCCCCTGCTTGAGGAGTGGGCATCTGCTGGCAGCCAGAGGGGTAGGCCTGGGAGGAGGGGTGGACTCCCTGGGAACCACTGCGAGTCCATCTTGAACAGCCAGGCTGCTGAGAAATGACTACTTCAGCTTTGTAGTTGGTATTATACATACTCCTTTTGTGCTCTCGGCTTTGAGGCAGATACAGAGCAGAAGCTTGTGTAATGACAGGGGTAGGGCTTGCCTGTCACAGGGTTAGGACATGTAGCGGCACCTTGAAAGAACTGAAGAGGAGGGGCAAACACGCATACTCTGAATTTCTCCTAATGGATAGTTACATCCCATTTCCTTTATGGCCTTGCTTTCCTGCCTGGACTGTCTGTCCAACAGGTTAGCCAGCCATTGCCAGGCTCTGCTGGAGTGTGTGAGGAGGAGAGCTGCAGGAAAATCAGTCCTTGAAATAGTTTGTGGTGACCAGTTTCTCCCTCTCTTTTTTCCCCAGCTCTTTAAAAGCAAAATGGCTTTTAAAACACGAGGAGAACATCCAATTTACTGCTTCCCAAAATTGTGGACAAAGATTCCATCCTTTTAATGCAATTGAAGTTATTTATCTAATATTACAGCACATTGAGCATTAGGTGGTTAACATTTTTAATATATTTTTCCAAACAGTATATAGTCTCCATTTTTCTGCATAGAAGGAATAACATTCTTAAATAACCAAGACAATAGTTATTTCCTCTCCTCTCCTTCTCTTCTCTTCGCTGCTTCCCTTTCCGCCCCACCAAATTATCTCACTGGATGATTTATAAAAACTGTATTTAGATTGCAGTCTATACAGAAGAGGATAGAAAGTCCTCGGTAGCTCTGTATACCACTTACCTGGAATTCTCCATGTAAAAAATACAAATTTGTTTCTAAGAGCAATATAAAATTAATGGATATGATCTGCAAAAAAATGCTGTATTTTCTTACTTATGCTGTAAATATCTTTTCAGCCAAATGATTTTCCTTCTGAGACACAAAACCAAACTAGTGAGACAGTGCTGAATAGATAGGTCTCTGAATCAAACTCCTCCTCTTTTCCTAATATTTTCATTGCAGTGAGTAAGAAATACAGGTCTGCCGGTCTGCCTATTGAACTATCTACTGCAGCTTAACTGCAGCAAGGAAGCGGTAATCCTATTGTGCTCCTCCAGCAGTCTCCCGGGAAGCACAAGGCATTGAAATTACTGAGCTGTTGTCCTATCCTCTCCTTACCTGTCTTTGTGGCTGTAAATACAGTGTCTGCCTGTAAATAACAGTTTGCTGCACCTTTAAGCACATTCCCTAACAAGAGGCAGCGATTTACTGAGGTGATAAGCTGTAACTAATACTAGGGTATCATAATAGGTAAATAGATTAGCACCGTGCTTCTCTGTATTTTGCTTTCTAGGGAGCCCACTGGCTCATTCACCTGGAGATGCTTGCTACAGCACTTTGCACCGCGCCGAGTTAAATCAGTCAGTTAACAGGATTGCAGCTATCGGTGCTGGTGTGGATGCAGCTAATGAAATGAATTAGTGAATCTATGGGGCAGCATTGATCGCTTACCCTGTTTTCCATCCCCTTTCTGTTTCCTGGCCCAAAAGGGATTGTAATGGGCTGTACCAATATTCGATGCTATGGCTATAAACTATCCTTTGAGCTGCGTCCATCAGCATCCATCACGTAATTTTTGCAAGTATACCGACACCATTTGTCGTCAAGAAGAAAGAAGTGGCGTGGGCAGCCTGGGCGTGATCCATGGCTTCCCCCAGCTTGAACTCCTTGGTGTTCCTAATGGAAGGACCCGGCGCTTCTAAAGTGGTTGTGATGCTGCTGCTGGGTGACAGGCATGCATGGCTCTGAGGGACAGGACGGTGCCATGGAGCGGGCAGCAGAGGCCTTTGTTTCTGTACTGCCTGGCAGGTTTTCGGCACAAAAGGGCCCTCACAGGAAAGGAACAGTACCAGGGGATGTGGCCAGTCCTAATAATTGTGTCACAAATCTTGTGGTATTTGGCACGTTCCTAAAGACCTGGCTCCTAGAGGCGAGGCAGGGGATTAAATAACAATTGCTTCCTTTCTCTTTCAAGCAAGGCTTAGCTCTGTGGTTGCAGAGAAATGCTTGAAATGTGACTCAGGATGGGGGGTGGGGGGAATCTTTGCCTTCCAGCCCCCTTCTCTCTCCTCGTCCCCATGATCCCAGTGTGGATACGTTGTGATATCTTACGATTTTTTTCAATGAAAGTGTTTAAAACTATTGGAGGTATCCAGAAGGACATAAGGTGTGGCCAACTCTGGGTGTGTGGGAGTATTTCTGAGTATTTTAAGCAGAGGTCAGTCACATTCTGTGCTGAGACACACTCTTGCAACGTCTGGTCCTCTTCAGAGAAAGGACAAACAAAAATGGGACTGGGTGGCAGCAAGCTGAATATCTCTGAACGGTTTTTTTCTCTTGCTTCCTTAGAGAAACCCCTTGGGCTACTCGCAATTGAAATTTCTCTTATTTTTAAATCTTTCTGTTTTTCTGTTTCACAGATGTGAAAGCTGAGGCTGCTCATTTCTGTGTTGGTTTCCTAATGCAGTCATTGTTAGCAAATCCGTATTGATTTATTCCTATGAAAATGCATCAACGCTTAAAGTAAAACGCAATCCCATTAAGAATGATACAGGTTTTGCAGATGGAGAAAAGTAGGTCAAATACTGCACCAATCATCCCAGAGTGTGTCCCTTTAAGCCAAATAAATGTGTGAATACACTTAAATTGTCAGCATGTCATTTGATTGCCATTATTTTGCATCTTTTGGCATGAACTGGCAGAGCCCTGTGACTGAACAGGGTTGAACACGTCAATTCTGGTGTATTAACCAGGTTGTATTTTACACCTGGGCTGCATACGGGGGTGGAGGGGGGTGCGTGTTTAAGGATTTTTCCTTTCTTCCCATTGCAACAGTTGACTTCAACTTTAGCAGGAAAGCCACATCATTATATGCAAGGGACATTGTAGCAATGCAGCACAGGAACACGATTTAAATCTGATCATTAAACTGCCGCAGCAAGAGGCTGCGAGAGACGGTGTGGATGGTCCATCTGCAAAATCTGTGCTCCTGTTGTACAAGGAGGAGGGGCGGAGGGGGGGAGAAAAAGCAGCTGCTTGGCTGTGCCATGAGAGGGAGAGACTGACTGTTGGCACCATCTGTAGCTGTCCTTTGTGCTTGCTGCTTTATCTGTTCATTATAGTAGGGTACTGAATTTCTCGTGCTTTGAGTGTAAATGAGTTGAGATGCGCCTAATACTGTCAGCATAAAAAGCAGTAACTAAGTACACTAAAGATGAATAGTGTAATCTGTAAATTCATTTTGAGTTTGTTTCATCTTGCTTGAATAGCCCAGGAAGTGATGTTCTCCAGAAGCCAGCTGTACCAGATGTGCGTGTGGGGTATATATTCATCTTACCAAGCGGAGAGCAGAGCGGTGGAGGTGGATGGGGCAGGGGACATGAGAGGCTGCCCCAGCATTTCCAGCAGAGGAGAGTAGATTCCTTTAGAGGGTTCTTGCTCCTACTGAGCATGATAGAGGGGGACTGGTAACAGCTCTGTTTTCATTCCATGCACAAACACCGATTCAGGGAAAAGAGCGATTATTATACGTGGTACATGAGTTGAAATGTTCTGGGGGAGGAGAGGTTAAACCTCTCCGTAATGACTTCTGTGATAGGGATGAGTAAATTTGCTACGTTTTATACCTTCAGTCTCTTAGTTTCTAAAAACATGAGTCCTCTCCAGATAACTTGTAGAATGAAACCGTCCAGCTTATCTTCAGGACCTCTTTGTTCTTTGATGGTTTATATTTCACTTTTATAAATGTGTGTATTGGATATTGGTGGTAGTAATAACTCATTAAGATCTTTTCTTATCTTCGCCTCACCAAAGCAATGCTCTCTCATTGGCATATTCCTTTTCCTGGAGTTCTCTGCTTTTTTTCCAAGCAGGTTTGGCTTTTGTTTGCAGATGTGTGCCCTCAGACCCGTTGGGTTGTTGCTTTTATCTTATTTGTCAAGTGCATATAGGTGTGCAGAAGGAGCAGCTCCCTCCTCCCATCAAAGCCTCATTTAAGATGGACGATTTCCATTTGATGCTGTAGTAATTACACTCAGCTGTGGAAGTGCTCAGCAATCCACTATTACTCTGCGACGGCTGCGTTTAGCGTTCAGCAGAATACTTCATTCGTGTTTCTCAGAGCTCAAGTGGCCATGGTGTGCGGGAAGAAACCCTACAAGGCAGGGATTTGTATCTCCAGGCAGCTGGAAAAGGGGGAGGGGGGCCTTTGTCACTGGCACATTAGTAATGATATGCCAGGGATAAAAGGTGAGTATAATTTGATCAAATGCTTGTTGACAGATTCCTTGGCTAATAGAGAAGCAGCTTAGACTGACACTCATTGCTGGAACGTTTCAGAGCTCTGGGGAACGCTTTCTGTAGGCTACATGTGAGGCTGACAATTTCCGAATGACCATATTTAGTTACATAAAGGAGCGGTGTCCCCTTTTCGTCACAGCAGAGCTCTAAAATGCCTCCCTACACACCACTCTTGACCTTCCACTTGATAAATGCAATGAAATTACCACCTCTCCTTTGTCCAAATGTGTGACTAATTCACAAGAATGGCCTGGGATTTAAGTATTTTGCTTGTGTGGCCATTAAATTTGAGAAATTCCAATTGTTTTCTGTACTGAAAAATCATATCTGTGGGTATTCTTGGCAAAGCAGGTTCCTTCTCCCCCGCCCCCCCAAATATGACTTTACAGTTAGTCTCTTTGGAATTTGTTCTGTGTTAACAGTACCTGTGAGTAGGTACTGTAAAAAGAAGGTGGTGTACCCTGAAATGATAGTTTGCTACTGCTTACGATTATGCTATTTGGTGAAAAGACAACCATTAGAAAAACAAGAACTGAAAAATAAAAGCCTCAAATTTAGAGAATTCTGCACTTGTCTCTTTTAAACCAGCAAGCCTAAAGTTACATGTTGAGCTCTCTAACTCTAAACCGCTGCGGCAGCTTGAGTTTCGAGTAGTTTTCTGGTTATCACCGACTTGTGCAATCTGTTGATTTGTGTTCGGTTCATAAAACCTCAGGAGAGCACTTAGTTAAAAATTAAATACAAAGCATTTTTTGTTCTGAGGGTTTTATAAAGCATTCTTTAAAGAAGGAAAAACCCCAAGCACTTCCACTTGAGAACGTTTCTTCACCTGCAGAATTTTGCAATTAGTTTGCACTTTGTTCTGGTGAAACTCTTCACCGTGTCATACCTTGGTGACTTTTTACCAGAGCCACTTCTGATGCTGGAATTAAACAGGCAGCTCTGAGGCTCTGTCGGGTGTTGCTGGAGGCTTCAGTGGGATGTCTTGGCTGAGTGCACTCATGGGAGCCAGATTTCACCTGCAGTCACTTTCTGGGGCTCTGCTTAATGCAAAGTAGGTGGTTTCTGTAACAGGGTCTGGTCTTTTCTGAGTGTGGGTGCATAAGAGAGAGGCCATGTTTTCAGAGATAATGGCCCCTTTCATATTTTCAGAGGGCATTGCAAGCTTTTCATCTCTCTAGGAAATCTTTGCATCTTCATAGTTTATAAGCTTGATTTTCCTGTAAGCACAGAATTACCCTCATTGACCAGAAGATGAGGCACATAATGGAAATACCCATTTAGGGGTTGTGCTGGATCAAATATAGACTTAAGTGCCTAACTTTGTATCCATACATCAGTATGGCCATATTCTCCTGTTTATTCAAGACTGGTAGCTGACAGCAGTTTCGGAAATGAATTCCTGGACATGGGTTTCTCTTCATGCCTCTCCAATTAATCTTTTGCACAAAAATAGCCAAACAGAAAAGAGATCTTGTTGTTCTTTGCTCCCCTCTGTGAATTATGTCTTCTGTATGTTTTTGTTACGTTTCTATTAGTGTGAAATGAGTTCTTCTCTGTCTTTTTTCACTCACAACAGCTATCCCATGTCCTTGTGCCTCATCCATTCTTCATCTCTGTGCCAGTCAGCTCAGACAAGTTCTCTTGTGCCTCCCAGGCTGTGCAGAGTGTTTGTTAACTTGTGTAAAAACATTGTAATGATAGTGTAGGGCAATTACAGACTCAGTTTGATAGGATAATAATGTGAGTGGTGGTTCGTGGACAAGCTTTTAACTCCTGGGGTTTGTCTGTTCAGATTGTGACTCCTGTTACAGTAGCTTGCATCTGCATTCAGCTGTGCGGTTCTTCAGTTGTGCACTTACTGTCATTGTGTTCCGTTTGTGCAGCGCTGCTTTCGTCGTGGTGTGAGGAGCTGGGACGGCTCTTGCTGCTTCGCCACCAGAAAAGCCGGCAGAACGATCCTCCAGGGAAGCTACCCATGCAACCCCCCATGAACTCTATGAGCTCCATGAAACCTACCCTCTCTCATAGGTGAGTCTCAGCCCAGTCCATAAGAGTGGCAGCCTGTACAGATGTACCGCATGACAGATTTGTTAATTGAAATGCTTCTTACCATTGATGGAGGTAGCTACACTGTTTCATGCACTGAACAGCACTACAGACAACAGGGGATCTGTAATTACAGCAAATACTAAATAAACTTGGGTTTTGTCTTCACTATTGCCTGGTGCATAGTGAAGTGAGGCTTCCATCTTCAAATCTGTGCTCAGATCAAGTGGGCTTGGTTTCAAACCTCAAGTTGTGCCCTAGAGATAAACTTCTACATGTCTCTCACCAGACATTTTCCTACCGTTTATTTAAATACAACTGGCTTTTCTTGAGGTTGAAAACATTTCACTGATGTTCTGTTTTTGTAAGTGTGGTTGGAAACGTATTGTATACAAAACATTTGTATAGTGAGCGTAGCCATAGATGGGAGAATGTCCTATACCGCCTTACATCAGGTGAGGATCACAAATGCAGGGAAAATGTGAGCATTAAAGGACATTAGAAGAAGCTGAAGATGTGAAGCTTTTGATTACCAAATTATGTAGAGGAGCAGTATTTGTATTTCTTGTCTGCAGACCCTAGGTCAAGGCAAAAGCTGAAGAGTAATTGTAGACAGGATTAAACATTCATTTCATGCTTTATGTTTCTGGGAGTTTTTTTTCAAGGCTTTCTTTCCCCATCACAAAGAGTATAAATTGTTTTTAATGTAGGGCACTTGTGTTAGTAAAGGATTGTAAAAGTGCAGGTGAGGCTAAATTCCTTGTACCTAGATTCCATGGTAGCATAAGTAACTTGAACTTTTGTGTTAGAATGGAGCTTAGGGACATCTTTTTACCAGTGCATTTGCATGTGTGAATTCGTCTGGAAATCACTTTTGGTTTGAGGTTGGGTTTTTTTTCCTTATTTGTGTCGTAGTTATGGGAAAACCATGCAAACACTATGTCTTTTATTATAGCCCTTAAGAATAAAGTCCTTTTTTGTGGTATAACTAATATAGTATCACTGACTTTTCAGAGTACCTGGATTGCTTCTTTTCTCAGTTGCTTATGAAATGATTCATTGTAAACACACTTTAAAAAAGACAAAACCGAAAACCTGTTGTTCTAAAATAACTTATTTTTGCACTTCAGAGAAGCTTTGCAGAAGCCAAGGTGAAATTAGTGGCCAGTCTGCAGAGAAAGTGTGGTGCAGTGTATACACTCTCTTAGGTGTACTTTTGTAGTTTTTAGATGCCTGATTCTCATCCAACCTTTTAGCTTCTGTTCCCCTAGAGTCTATAAAGTAAGGATGAATGCACTGTTCTATCTCACAGGGACTGTGTGCTACATTAGTAGATAAGGTAGGCACAACTGTTTTCTTTCATGGCAGTTTTCCACTGAAACTCTGTCACATGTCAAAAAATAAATACTTTCTTCTGCTAAACCTAAATACCAGCATTTCTGGCAATACCAAGTTACCCAATATTCTACCTAATAGTAGAACATCCTGCCCAGTATCAAACAGTCCCTATAAGTTTCTCTTGAGTATTGCCCTTGAAATGTTTTACTGAAGAAGGCACTGGGAGTCAGTTCTAAATTACTGCTGTTTACCTATGAGATGCCCGTCTAGAAACATAATTTCTGTGGCATAACTTCTTATCTATAATAGCTGCAGCAGCCTCTTAGGGATTTGGAATACCTGCATCACTGCTTCAGTGTGTGCTGTTGTCTCATCTGTAATTTAGCCATAACCATGACTGCTCAAAATCTCTCAGGTGGCACATTAGAATGAGACATCTTGTGGCTCTCCAACTTCTTTTTCCAGCTGGAACTGTTTATTTTCATGGATGTTTTATAATCAGTCTATAAGACAGTAGTGAAGTATGGGTGAAGAATTGAGTTTTCTGTTTGTTGGAATTAAACGAATGATGAAAAGCAATTAAGTACAATCCCAGTGATAAAGCTGTTGATGAAGCAACATTTGTATTTGCATTAGATTACGTTTGGGTCAAAAGCTTGGTATTAAAGTTCACAGGATCTTATCTCTAATTGACAAGGTTTTTGTGTGAATTCAAACAAACAAACAAAAAGTATGCTTTGCATTTCCTACAAGAAATTAATGTAGCCGGCTACTTCAAATTTTATAAAAGAATTAGATACTAAATTAGAACAACCAAGAGCATATTCAAGAACCTTATGTAGCTTAACAGAGGGAATACAAGATACATGTCAGCTGCCGAATATCACTAGACAAAAAAAAACCCTACCCCTGTTCACACAGAGCTTTTTCTGCTGTTGCTTTTACTAGGAACAAAATTACCCAGAACTCTAGTCAAGGACTAGAATCCCGATGTACCTGGCACTACAGAAACATAGCTGCTTAGTCTCAAAGTTGAAACAAGCCTCGGTTATTTAAAATAAATTCTGACTCAAGAATACATCACAAGAATCTAAATCTAAGGATTCATATTTAAGAAACTGTCTTCACATACACTGGAGGGAATTCAGGTCTGGCCTATTTTTAAGGAGAACCTTTTATTTTTAAAAAGTTAATTGAGTTGTGGGAGAAAACTGAAGTAGACAGATCAAAGAGGGCTTTGATATTGATACTGTTGGTCAAATGCACTTACAGAGAGCAGGATATAAGCCATACAAGGATGTGCGCACATGCAACAAGTGCTTTCAGAGTAAGGACTCTATCGTGCTAATTTCTTTCTAAATTTAGTTTTTCACTAACAGAATGATCGACTGTTGCATATAGAACAAAAATTCAGCTAAATACCTACTTCCTAATGTAGGGTGGTCAATTGGATTGCAAACTCCTGTGCTTTATGAACAGCATGACCACTGGATTCTCAAAAAAAACCCAAAGCAACCCCTCAACTTTTTTTTTTTTTTAAATCAGTATAGTGTAATAATAGGTTAAACTTGAGTGTGAGATTTGTTGATATTATTATTATTATTATTATTATTATACTTTTTTGCTGATTCATGTGGGTAAACTTCACTCCTGTACTGAAGGACCAGTATGAGACCTATCCACCTCCTTAATCCTGTATAACTTCTAATTTAAGTCCAGCTTAAAGGATTTATGGGGGACTTATAGAGAGCCGGTAGTCTTTGGGCTGGCCCTTCTGCATAGGAGTGAAATTTCGTGCTTTATAGCTTGCAGGGAGTAATGTAACTTTCTTGTGTTGTAGTTTTCTGATCTGGCATAATGTCTGTAATAACAGATACTACTCAAGGTGGCTGATTTTTTTTACTTTTAAATGAATATAAGGTCTTTGGCAAATGCTGTTATGCAAGTACAAATTATTGTCATTGTATACCTTCCTTTGCTTTGATCAAGTTCCTGCTTAACACTTCATTGCATTATGTGGTGGGCCTTTACATGTGGATCAAATTGAATCTTCCTTGACATGGGTACATTTTCCGTCAGTCCCAGCGGGAATTGCACCCTAGTTCAGTTTAAGGTGGATCTGACCTATGCAAGCCCTAGGAGGGTTCTCATTTCTTGCATAGCTTGTAGCAAAGCTTACTTTGTCAACAAAACCACCTGAAAATAGACAGCTGTTGGTTGCAGTTTGGTATATTATCATGAGCATTTGTCGAGTTCTTATTGTCTTCTCTCTCGCTCCAAATTTTGGCTTCTAAGTTAATTGCCAGCTGCCTTGCAGTTAGTGACCAAAGGGTAGTTATGTCTGTATAGGGCAGTCAAGATTGATGAAAAATATGAAGTTAAAATTATTTTTATCACAAATTACTTAGTGCTAGAGGTTTTGAGAAAATTAAACAGTAGATCAAATTAAGTAGTAATTCAATATTACAGTAGGTGCTTTATTTATTATCATTACTGTTTTATGTTCAGGCAATTGCCATAAATACCCTTTATTGGTTAGACTTGCTTTACAAGGGTGCTTATTTTAGTGTTTGTTTTGTCCCTTTTTTTCTTCCAATTTAAACTTTACTAAGAGCTGAACTTTCAACATCAGTAGGAGCTCTTGGAAAAGAATGGCAGTTCTGTGTCTGCATTTTTACTGGGTGGTTAGGATTGGCTTTTAGATAGTTTGTTAAGAATCAGGAGTGATCTGGCTATAACATACTAGTAGAAACAGTGTTAGAGTTGCTGCAAAGGTTGCTGCCTTTTCAATTTTGCCATCATAGGCGGTTTTAACAGTGATGGTCACTTTAAAAATGTCTGGGTGAGAGAAATGGTTAAAGTGAAAGGTCAGGTGCAGCATATACACACTTCTGTGAAAACAGGCACGTTGTGCATGTTTTAGACATCAATCTGAAGTCGGGGTTCACTTCGTTGCTGCGTGTGGCTGTGGCGTACAGGAACAATCTTTGTGAAAGAAATCAAAACTCTTCAGGTGAAAGATAAGATTGTTTCAAAGCGTTTTCATCTTTCTGTTTGTGAAGTTGTGAAATAAATATAATTAGGAACTGAACAGATGGTAAATCCTAATATAAGAGAATATACCCAGTAAAGCAACCTGTATTACTCCTAATTCTGCAAGAGCAGCCTCTCTTTTTCTTCTGTCTTCCTTTGTCAACAAATGTTAAAATCCACCATCAGGAGAAAATGAGGGAAAAGTTCAGAATCCAAAAATGTTTCCGCAGAAGTGCCATTTCTTAAAGAAAAAAACCCTCAAGGTTTGTTCAGAACAGTATTAAGTAAGGCCCCTGATGCTCTAAGCATTGTAAAGACAAAACTAATTGCTTGAAAGTACTGTCCCAAAATTTGTTTGCCTATCTTGTCCTCTGAGTGAAACCACTGATAACTAGTTTTAGCGCATACGCTTATTACGGGGAGGAGATGGAAGAAAACCTTGAAAGAACGTTGAAGCTAAAAGCAAATGATTAGTAGTGTCTAGCTGCAAACTGGTAATGTGTAACTATTAGCTGTTAATAATTAAATCTGTAATATTTTAATGTGAAAAATCTGCATTTCATTCTAGGTGAGATAATTTTGTGGTCTATTCTTGTGGTAACAGGAGAGACTGAGACACGGTCTCTGAAAACAATAATGGACAGCTTAACGTCTCTTCAAATATATATTCTTCAGATGCTTGGTAAAAGGTATAGGATAAGGATCATCTTTTATTGGGTGTGCAGCTCCTTACACAGATGTGAAAATAGGGCTTCTGTATTGATTAGAGGGTCAAAGTGAGTGCTATTGCAATAAGAATAATATGTAGCAGCACAATTACTATACTTTGCTGACTTTTTCTGATAAGTACATGTAAGTGTTACATACTCTACATTTTCTCCTCTAAGCATTGTATATACTAGATTAAAAGTTTTGGGGTTTTGTTTTGTGATTTTTTTTTTTAAAGTTACTTTTCATTAAAAAGTGTCAGCTGATATTTTTAAAATCCTGGTAAAGGCTGGGCAAATAGTATTTAAGGTATGTCTGCTGACTGAGGCAAAATCTTGACCTTCTCAGGCTTTGCCCTGTCTATGCTGGTTTTTAAAATATGGTAACTAACACCTTTGAAAAGGCAGCTATCGTTCTAGTGTTTGGGCCATATTGAACATCCAATTCCTGAAAATGTCTAAGTGATTGCAATTTGCTGTTTAGCGATAATCACAGTAGTATCATGCTCTTTGCATGAGGGCTGCTCTCAAAAGCAGATGAATCTAGGTGATTTTCTTCTTCCAGTGTGTTGGGAAGGTTCCCTCTGTCACTTGTTCTCAATGAAACCAACTCATTTCTGATGGCACTGGAGTTAAAAATCATTCAGCTGCGGCAACACCCCTAGTTTTTACCAATTTTGACTGTCAGCATGATAACCGCATGGTGACACTGAAAGCTATACTTTGCCTAGCTCTTTGATGCAAAACTCATTAAAATCATCGGGAGTCTTTTAACTGGATTGAGTACCTTTGGATAGGGAACATCAGAACAAAGTCAGCAGTGCCCTCCAACCAACGCAGCGTCAGGTCCCCGTGTGAGGTTTAGCAGTCCTTTCCACGCACAGAAGGGCTGGAGGAGGGACAGCCCCTGGTTCGCACAGGGCGAGTTCAGTGTGAGTAGCTGTTTGCTGGGTACCCACGCGGTTAGCATCGCACTCCAGCCTGCCTGCCAGGAGGTGACATGGCTTCTAAGCAGGGAGGGAGTTTTACAGTCTGGCGACGTTTTCAATTTTCAGTGGAGTGAAGAAAAAAAATTACTGGCATAAATGATGGAAAATACCTTGTCTTTTTTCAAGATTTTTGTTCTTTTGGCAACGGGAACACAAATGTGTATTTTGTCTAAAACCTGGTATTTTTCTTGATGCCTTTTCTTTACATGTATCTGTCATTCCTTCACTTAGATGAAAATGTGACCCTCCACAGGATTTCCCTGTAAATAGATTACAAAAGGAGTGAATTCCTGATATACGCTTTTGTCATTTTTAAATTCCTGCTATTCCCATACGCTTGGGTTCTCGAGTCTCTTTATTACCGCAATGGGAAGAAAAGGAAGTAGTCATTGCTATTTGCAGTGATGGAGGGCTTTTCTAATGGTTTCACTAAAAGAAACTGGGTTAGAAATTCTTGCTAAAAAATTCCTGACCGGTTTTCACTGGAGATGACAACAAAGCCTGCTCAACAGACAGACCACATCAACAACCTGTGCAGATGGGTCGGTGACGTTAATTAGATACTGACAGTGCCTTTAGCAGGAATCGGTGGTTTCTTCCCGTGAAAGGGCTGTCCAGGAATGAGGACTAGCACACACCAGCCGGGGCATCTTCTCGAATGTCCTCATCTCCGCCAAGCTGAGTATGCGGGGAAGGTACCACAGTCGGTTTACGCTCTCCGTTCCCACTTACCACGTCAGGGGAGATGCGATGTGATGGTTTGTTTGCCCGTGTCACTGTGTCAGCAACAGCATTTCCAAACAACTTTGACAGGCAGAGTGTCGGAGGCGGCTCGGGGAGACGTTTCTCAGACCTGCCCTGTACGCGCCTCGAAGCGCAGCCGTCCCTCGCCGGCCAAGTCCTTTGCCCGGGCTCCCCTGCCCTGCCCTGCCCTGCCCTGCCCTGCCCTGC
>NW_010972665.1:5880762-5937499 GCF_000737465.1 Haliaeetus leucocephalus
GGAAAAAAAAGGATTCTTCTGCCTGCCATTATCTCACATTAACATAGCAGACGCGCTGCGGTGTGAACAATGCGAGTCTCATTCGCCGATAATCAGCGAGTACCCAGGCATTTGGATTACCAAGGCAACAGGCAATGGTAGAATACTGGGTGGGTGTGTTTTTTATTGTAAAGGAGCAGTCGGATATGGAAACCCAGGTATATTGATAAAGCAGAGCAGAAGGAATGCCTGGTGGCAGGGGGGGACTGAGGGCTCGGGGTTGCATTCCGACACACGTGAGATAAATAAGACATGGATGAAGCAGGTCTGTGCTGTGAGATGCAATAAAGATTAAACTGCATTTGTCAAGCTGAAAACGATCATAAGATAATTTCAGCATTTTGAAAAAGGTAACAGGTGGCATGTTAATAACAGGGCTGTTACCGGTGCATTTTGTAACTGTAATCTGGGCTGTAGGAATGCATTGCATGGTCTACTTGTGTGACAATAGAACTGGGTGTGATGCTTTAATCTTTTTTTCCTTTGATCGGATGGATGCTGTAGTCCCATAATGTCAGACGATGGTAACCCTTTCTGCTTCTTCTGAGGCAGGAGCCGGTCTCAGTAGGATTTTTGTTTCTTACCTGCATAGCTGTGATCGTTTTTTCCACATGGACAGAAATAAGTTGCGTTATCTCTGTATCTTTGCGTGCGTGCGCACACACGTGTGCATGGACATATATGAAATGTGTAACGTAGCAGGACTGTGTGTGTATGCAGGGGGATGTGGGTGTTTGCAGGTTCAGAAACTTCTGAATTAATCTCAATATTTGGCCTGATGCATTTTTCTAATTTCAGGGGTTAGATTTAGACGCACTAACTCTTGCTGAGCAGCATGGTACTTTGTAGGCATGGCTCTAACTGATGAGACTGTGTGTAGTAGAGTAAGGCGCCAGGAAGCAGCAGCAGCAAGCATGTCACAGCCTGACCTGTAACAACCCAATGTGAAATGAAGGCAGCGTTCCCACCTCACACAGTCATAAGTCATCCAGGCCTCACAGGCCTTGTCAGGACTATAAAGAAAAAGTAAAGGGCTTTCGGCTTCCAGAGGTACTTCGCATCACCTGCTGAACCGCGGGCTCGGTTTTGCCATCTCAGTCTCCATGCAAGCGGCTGTATTGTGCGTATGTGTGTGGCTGCATGAGTGGTTATTGTAAATGTGTGTGTTGATATTTAAAAGAGCAGAGGCAGGGGGTGATAGCCACCTGCTAGCTGCAGGTGCTGTCCAAAACACGGAGCTGATAAATGGCTTGCTGCTTTCACCTTTTGACTGCTTCACCTGCATCTCTCACCTAGAACGGCTTCAGAATGCTTCTATGTTTTCAAACGGTTTGCCAGAAAACAGCCTTTCTTCCTTTTACAGTGAATGATGAAATTTCTAACCGCTCTCAGTCCTCCTCTTCAGTTTACGTTGCTCATAGCCTGCTACAGGCAATGTCCAGTACTGAAACAACACTTGAGGTAATTCTTTCTTGATAGGGAAGGACTAGGTATGGATCCTCTGTGCGTTTGGAGAATTGAAGCTTTCCAAAGGGTTAGAGAATGTATTCATCTAGTTGGAAAGAGTGGAGGGAAACAACAGACTTGAGAAATTGTGGGGGGATAATTTTTCGAGTTGTATATTTTCTCTGTAAGATCTGAATGTTTGGAGGCACGCCATTAAGAAGTAGAGGGAAATAAAGTCTTGCAGAATGCTTCCAAATTTGCTTTTTTTCACTTTTGCATTACATAAAAACACCCAGTGATTCAGATGGGACTCTGTCTTATGTGTTTGTTTAGTGAAATACACGATGGAGCCTTAATTTATGCCAATAGAATTTAAACTTCTTCAAATAATAACACTAAATAGAGGAGTGTATTTGAGGAAGGTATGCATCACATAGATGGCATCAGTCAAAAGTAAATTACTGTTAGCCATCCAAAGCCAGTATTAGTATACAAACTTCCTATACCATCCTCTTTTTTTTCCTCATCTTTACCGTAAACACCTTAGGATATCTGTATACAACATCGACTTTTAGTTTGCTTCGTGTCAGTGTGTGATGTACAGAGGTAGTTATTCTTTGTTTTCTTTACAATTTGTCTTCATATTTCCTTGCTGACTGTAAGTGGTCTTCATGTCCTTTCTACATGGGTGTTTCCTTGCTCTGCCATATTCCTCCATGTGAACAGAGAATGGATTGTGTAGAGCGATTTCTGCGGTCTACAGAAAACACAGCACAAAAGGTCAAGGAATAACTTGGTTAAATTTTGTGTTATGAAGATTTTTTAACAGTAATGTGGTTTAATATCTGTCAACTAGACTAAAAACTAATTTTAACTGTTTAAGTTGAAACACTTTGGCCCAGCACTTTAGCCATATGAAGATGGTGCATGTATCTCTGCTGGTGAGGCATTGGTTTTGTTCCCCTGAAAAAAGTCTTGATGAAAAATAAGAAGTTAGTTGTTTCCTTCTAAATGTCCAGGGTTTTTAAAAAGAAGACAAAAGCAGATCTCTGAAATGTTTTTGATTGCCAGTAAGTGGAAACAAATTTTGGCTTTCAGGTGTCGCATTGTTTTCTGCAAATTAGTAGTCAAGGCCAAGGATATTTTCAGTGGAAATTTGACCCCAACCCCCCCCAAAAAAAGAAGCCATTTGATCCATTATTTATTAATAGATTGCCAGGGATTCCTGGCTTATCAAATTGGGAAAAAATTAGCTGAAGTCCTTCCTGGAGCATTTTAGTGTTGCAGGAAACCGCTAATAGTATTCCATCTGTTCTTGTGATTTTATTTTTAAAGAAGTTGTTAGGTTTTGTTTATACTGATATGAAAATGCTAAAAATGTGGTGAAATTCATGCCTGTTCCATAACGTGAACACAGGAAAAAGGCGGTTCAAATTCAGTATTTGCATTGCACCATGCAAAACAGCCTTTTTCTTAAGTAAGAGTATGGTTAAAATAAGTTTATGGTGGTGCCCTAATCAAGAAGGATTGCTAACTGAATCCATGTTAATAATTAAAGCGATGTGAGTGGTGTTCATTTGAGAAATCCAAATAAAACAAAAAATAAACCGGAATGAAAGAAGCTAAGCTGCCTAACTTGTGAGACAATAAGGGCATGAAATGCATGTATTGGTGCTACAGTTAGCCAGGGCGTTATTTCCTGTTCTGATTGTGGGATTTGTGATATTTTCCACTGCAGACAGATGAGCTTTTGGGGGGGGGAAAGAAGGGTGAGGCAGGAGCAAGGAGCCTTGTTTGGAAATTGTTATGTTTTAGTTTGTATTAAAGTAGTGTCACCTAGAGGCTCCAACCAAGAATACAGCCAAGGGGTGCTCGGCACCGTGAGCACACACGTGCCCAGAGGCAGTTGCAGAGGTAGAGCAAGGTGCAGATACAGAGAGGTGCCAGAGGGCAAGAACAGATCAGGAGCCCCAGTTTTGGGCTGTATTTGGACTGTTCAGATTTTTGACTGTGTGTAACTGCAAAGGAGTGTTTGGCCTGGGTAGATCTCTGACACCTCACTCCTCGTCGTCAGATGGTCTCCTCTCTAGGTGTCCACCGGTGACAAAAGAAGACATGGGAGAATGACAGTCAGTGTTACACTGGCAATTACCTGCTCATCTGGGCATCAGCTGAAGAAGTTATGATAGGGTCAGTAGATTTAAAGGACTGTGTGGACTCTGTGTCAGCTACCAGTCAGGTGGGATGACTGCTTCAGAAACATTAGACCCCTGCAAAACTGTAAAGCTGGCTTGAGGGTAAGCAACAGAAACTAGCCACTCAAAGCCCAGTTGTGGGAAACTTGGTGCCAGTGCTTGGAGTGAAAAGTTTTTTTGAGAAAGCCAGCACCTGGTGCTTTTCTGCAGTAGTTGATAGATTTTCAGTGTCTAATACGGAGATAGCTGCTTTATAAAGGTAGTGTTTTAGACACCTGGCCTTCTCAACAAGTGATGTGGAAAATCACCAGGAAGGTATAATTCCAGTTTTTACCCTCCCCCACAACATGCAAAGTACCAATGCTCTAGGGATGCGTACTTCACTAAACCATCTGAATCTCTCCTTCCTCAATCAGTGAAGACATGTAAACAGAGTATCAGATACACATACAACTGCTTTAATGACAACATAAACATATTTAAAATACAGCATTTTCAAACAATGCCACAAAGCATGTATAAATTACAGTAATTCACTAGTATTAATTTACTATGCGGAGCTCACTTTTTATTAGGCAACTTTTATTAGAATTAACTAATAGTCTGTGTCTGACATGAAGTCTGTAACTATTCCAAAGAGGGTGGGTATCTGCCTGGTTCTGTTTTCATAGTACTGGGATTAAGAGAAGCTGTTTAGACCTGAGTACCAACATACATCTCTGACATGAGTGGTGGTGTATTACCAGTGGTTTCAGTACATTTGCCAGCAGCTAAGAAATCCTTCCTCTTTATTCCTTGATTGCAGTTTCACTACATCATAGTTTGAGAATTAATTTCCCTCCATCTCTTCCTCTTTGCTCTATGGCTTCCTCTGCTGTTTGGCCTTTAATGCTGACCAGTAGTATGTATAGGTTCATTAACACTATTATAAATTTAGTCAATACTCTTTTAGTGGACTCCAGCTGAGCCCAAACTGACTCACTGCCCTCCAGGGTGTAGTGAGAGATTTAATTACCCTTGTACTGTTCCAACAGGAACAATGTCGTGGGCAGCATTTCACTGTGGCTGGAGAGGTTGAGGCTTCTTTCTCTATTGGCTGCCATTTTCAAGTTTAAAGAAAGGGATTTCAGGATAAATCACAGCTCTGTATAATAACAGTGGAAAGCCACTGCTCTTTTGCAAATGAGAATTGGATTGGTCACGTTTCATTACAGTACTTACATGGATTTTCCTTTGATGATGGGAGTATTCCTTTGGGTTGTCTAAGGACAGAAACACAAGTTGAAAGAGTGAAGTGGAGGGACAAGTAATCCTTTAGTTGAGTGGCAGGTGTTTCAGCATCTCCTACTGCTTGAAACCAAAGAAGCCTTCATGCGATGGACAGCGGGTGGGTATTGTACTCGCTATGGCAGAAGTCATACTCAAACATGCATACAATTGGTGATGGGCCAGAGTATCATGCTGAGGAATGCAAACCATAAGAATGACGTGTATTTCTCATTGGGGTAACTGAAGTGAAGTCTACAAGAGTAAGTGTATATTACGGTGTATAAGTTACGCTCTGCAAGGCACATCTGTCGCTATTTTAGTGTCTGCGATGTAAAGCTAGGTGCTGTGTTGGATAATGTGATAGTCATGTGATTCAGTGTGCACAATGAGTATTTCTCAACAAATCTGTACCTGGTCTCTTTTTCTGGCTTTCATGTGTTATGGTGGGTCCTGTGCTGGAGGCTTTCATCATATGTCAACAGTGTGGTTTCTTGAGGTGTCACCTGTTTTAACTGTAATACAGTAAAAATTGAGTCGTTTACTCTTCTTTGTAATTAGATTAAGTGATTGTGTAATCTTTGAGAACCCAGTGCAGCCTTCCACTAAACAAATGCTCTGACTCTACCATTGGTATAGATGAATAATACATGAAATCTTTTCCATGTACTGTAAAGGAGAGGAATGGGTAAGAGAAACATGCTTTGGAGGCAAATAAAGTGAAGAAATAGTTTTAACTTCTTAACAGCAGGCTTAGGCATCGCTAGCTCAAAGTTTGAGTATGTGTACAAACCATATGGCATATTTGCATTAGAAGAACCTTCAGTGACTCTGTGGTTTGATTCCTGCCTGTCATTACTCTTCTTATTTACTCATACACTTGCAAAACATTTGCCTTGTCCCTGAGGTTTTATTACTTGGCCACAGCACATCAGTGGGGAATAGAGAGGAATGGCTTCAGTGAGTCCTTTCACTGCTTATGTCATGGAGAGAGCTTCTTTGTAGTCATTGAAGTATACAAACACTCATATGTGCCGTAAATAGCCAAAAAAATCACAGCAGACATCATCAAAAACAGCCAGAGAAGGAAGTAAAGTAGGAGGCATCATTCAGAGCAGGAAAAAAAGAGGAAGGCTTCATAGCAGTCACAAATTCTGGGTTAGTCATCATTTGTCTCCATGTTGGTGGAGAGGACTTGCTGAAGCATTGTGTCACTTGCAAACATTAGTCACTGAAGCCATTGTCTGAGCTGCTGAATGAGAGTGGCAAGATTTTCAGCCTTCTAAGAGAAAATATTTTAAAGAAAAATGGACTAGGGGGACTTACTAATTGCAAGGTGTTAAATATGCCCTTACTCATACATTGTTTTATATGGATGCTGTCAACATAAACATTACACGTCAAGCATCTTATAGAGAATTACTATTCTCTGTTCATTTTCCCTAATTATTTGTTAGGGGAAATTATTCTTTTCCCTCATTTAATTAATTTTAATTTTTTTGGTGATTTTATTGCTTAATTCAGGTTGGGTATTTTGAAACAAATAGGTCAGATCAAATTCACAGTTATGTTCTAATACAGTGCTGTTGTGCTGGCACAGCATTATGGAATTTGTTTGAAATTTCCTAGTTGTTTGTAAAATTTATTCACTGTTTTCATTTTAACTTACACAGTTGCTGTTGCTGTCATTAGATTATTTTTTACTTGGGACATAGGTGGTTTTTATCACATGGGTGTGTACTACTTTATGCAATGCAATTCCTATTCTTAAATGATTTACACTAGGTGTTACGAGCAGGCTAAAGAATGAACACGTAGCTAGTCCTTGATTTTGGCTCACAGTGCAAAAGGAAGGAGAAGTGGTCCAAGCCTCGAGTACCCTCTGGGGACACGGGAGAGAGTCAGCTCCCTGGTCTGCCACAGAGCCCATTTTAGGACTTCGGCAGGTTGGTTGTCTCACCGTGTCTTGTATGAGTTAATTGTGTGGCGCTTCATGGTGCAGGCTTTGAAGCATGTGGATAAAGTGCTTGTAGAGCTTGTATGGATTCTTTAAGCAAGGTAGCCCTGTACAGAATTCTAGTGATAGCTGATAGTCTAGGCAAAAATGCAGTTCTTGATATAAAGTACAAGTCAATGGTGTTTGAAAATGAAAGGGCAATGTGTGTGTATTAAATGGTATATATATATAGATGAGGAAAGAT
Organism: Haliaeetus leucocephalus; assembly: GCF_000737465.1. Lineage (NCBI taxonomy): Eukaryota > Metazoa > Chordata > Aves > Accipitriformes > Accipitridae > Haliaeetus > Haliaeetus leucocephalus. The sequence continues at coordinate 5,887,910 of NW_010972665.1, forward strand.
CATGTGTGTATGTGTACATACACACAAATAGAAATCTAATTTACAAGTTAATAGTATGAGAACGAGCAAATTTCAAGTGCAATATATTTTACAGTTATGGGATTAATAGTTACTTTCACCGGATTTAACGTATTTCATTAATTACACTAGATGCGTACCTATCCAGTGTTCATTTTGAAACCACCGATGCTTTCATATGAAAAGAACAGTAAGAAATGTTTGCTTGTATCTGTGGATAAAGCTAATGGAAAAACCCAATCCTCTCATCCACATATTTATCTGAAAGATGTGTTGTATATCTGCAGTTGATTTTCTAGAATGCTGATTAGCTAATACTGTTTTTGGCATGCAGCTTATCCATCGTGTGGGAGAACACTATCTGAATTTCAATTTACTTTTCAAAATGATGTTGAACTGCTATTCCTTTAAAGGCTTTTCTGGCCATTTGGGGACCCAGTGCAGACAGTGGAGCTGCGGTCTGGTCTCAAAATCTAATTGAATTGATACAAGGCAGCTGAAGCAGTGGTTGTTGAAGAGCTTGAGATGGATGGCAAAAAATAAGTGCTTCTGAGCAACTTGCTTAGTGTCCTTGTTTGAAACTGCCCCTAAGTTTTACTTTCATTGGTAACAGACCTTTATGGTAAAAGCCCTGTGCTTCAATATAGTTAAGGAATTCATTAGTTCTGTGTGGTTTTGATACGATCATGTTGCTGTTAAAGAAACTATGCCTCTGAGAGTATTAGGCTAATAATGGAAGAATGGAAGGAGGAGTGGAGAGTTAAGGTAACGTCCAGTGTTAATCCCTTTGTCCCTGCCAGCAACTTGCCACTGTTTAAAATTCCAAAATCTTACCCTCCTAAACATTTGTTTTTGCAGTGATGGGTCTTTCCCTTATGATTCTGTTCCCTGGCAGCAAAATACCAACCAGCCTCCAGGCTCTTTATCAGTGGTCACCACAGTATGGGGTGTGACTAACACCTCTCAAAGCCAGGTAAGCTTTGTTTTTATGCTCCACCCCCCCCCCACCCTCCCCCCTGCCCCCGCTTAGATACGGGTTTTCACTAATGTTTGCAAAATGGAAAGCTTTTTGGAAAATCCTCTTGAGATAGATAATGGTGTTTGTGTTCTCTTTGTTGTACATGGTGCATTTTTTTTTTCCAGTCGTGTCCTCTTTGGTGGCATCGGAAAGGAGCTGTCTGAAAGCTTGAGTCAGTAACTCCTTTAGCTGCATGCAAATGTCAGGCTTGGGTTTAGCACATATTTTGCACTGTATGGTTTCAACACCAAAAGCATGATTTTGGGGTGATCCAAAACCTCTTGGGAATTTCAGATTGAATTTAAGGAATTGTTTTATTAAAAAAAAAAAATCTACCTAGATTTATCAAGCGACAGTTATTGTTGATTTTATCTGGGGTTGTGTCATACTTGTGGGCTAGTGAAATCCAGTGCCAAGTCTACCCCCATGCTGAGGTGCTAACTACCAGCTATAGTCTGTGCTCTTTTCAACCTCTCCTGTTAATACTGCCTTACTTTGCAAAAATATTTCAATATGCATTGGAGCAAAAGCATGAGCTCCTGGCTTCCAGGTGAGAGATACAGTTAGTGGATTTTCATTTGGTTTTCTCTGCTCTTACCTCTCTTTTTCTTCTGCAATTTATATTGAATTATGCTATACAAAAAGAAGCAGCTTTAATGAAGGAGATGCCAATTATGTATGACAGGGTGCTCTCCAAGGGATGTGGCACAAATCAAGCTCTCAGACAGTCTAGTCTTTTCTTACATCAGGACAACCGTAGATGAAGTGCTCTAAACACATCACCATCTTTAATGAGTGCAAATGGTACATAAATCCAACCTGTCTTTTCTACCTTGTTCAAATCAAGTGACATTAGATCCCATACAAAATTTTCTGTGGATTTTTTTAAATTTTTTAAATTTTGGTCAGAAAATGAAAAACAAAATTGTTACAGATTGAGCTATTTGAAAAAGAAATTATTCAGGGGCAAAGTCATATAGATAATTACATGGTAGTTATGTAAGCACTGGTTTTGGCAAAATCTTTCTTCAAAAAATAAAGAGAGGAAACAGTAACAGGATCTACAACATGATTTATTATTACTGATTTCTTTTTAACACCTTAAAAGAAAAGGTATCGCATCTGGGAGAGAAATGCCTGAGTAAACACATAGGTCTATGCATTGGCCAGAAAATGGAAATACAGTTTCTTGTGGAAATCTTTCACACTTAAAAAGGCAAAAGAAAGGGGGGGGGGGGGGGCTCAGAGTTTTGTTCTGTCATAAGAACACTGTAATGTTACTTGAACTCTTCATGATACTTCAGAGGAATGTGCAATAAAAGAAAAAAAGTGCTTTGGTAAAAAGAAGAAAATGCTTCTTCAGAATCACTTCAAGGGAAGAGTGAAACTCTGGAATGTAAAGATTGGCTATAGCTATTCAGAGCACACTGAAATGAATGACAGGGTTTCCCATAAGTCTTCATGCTCCCCAAGGGAAGGGAGTGAGCCGGGCTCACCGATTCCCTTTCACAAATTCCCAAAGCTTGGTCTTCTGCAAAAATCATGACCACTGAATTTCTTCCCAAGTAGGAGACAGATTTCCATGCCGGTGATCCATGAACAGCCATACTTGGATCTCAATGGAAATCATAGCAATTTTGGTTCAGTTGAAAAAAAAAAAAAAAAGCTTCAAACAAGCAAACCAAGTCCTTTTAAGAACAGAACAGAGGACTCTTTTTTTTTTTTTTTTTTTTTTTCTAAGAAGCAATAAAAACAACCGTCAGACTTCTGTACACTTTAGAGAGAATTATATTCAAGAACAGGTTAAGCCACTGAAATATATTCTTTCACAGTTTTTGCATCTATAGTACCGTTTGCAGTATGCCAGTGGGACTGAATATTTGCAAGTTATTTCAAAGTCATACATCAGAAAAAAAAAAGAAAAAGCACGTACTTTCTCTTCATCGGATGAATTTGTCACCTACAGAGCATAGTTCTAGCAGGTCTTTGTCGTAACTTTTTTCATAAGCGTGTTAGTTTGGCTTCCATCTAGTTAAAAATCTTCTGCGAAGGATAATTAGAGATCAGAAAGCCTTGTTTCGAAATGGCAAAAGGAGAAATCACCAGGAATGTGCACCTAGACATTGATGCTGTGAAAAGCCGAAATCAGGACTCAATAGTCAAAAGACTATTAAGCAGGTATCCTTTATTGCAGCGCTGGGCACACAGGGGATTTCTCCTCCTATTGTGTGCGCCTGATCAGGTTAATGGCATAGTTTATATACAGGTTCTATATACATATTCATTAGATTTCCGAGAAAAGTTTTACATATTCATTAGTTTTCCAAGAACTCATTCTCATATGCTAATGTCCCTCGTGCAGACACATTTGAGGTCTCTGGTGGTCTTCAGGAGTCTTCTGGTGGTCTTCTGTAGTCTTCCTCACTTGTCTGCTGTTTGACCCTTCTTAGATGATTCTGCGCAGTGTGATCTTCTACATATTTTGATACATCTTATCCTAAAGAATGCTCGTTAGTGCCTCTATTATCTATGTCTACATTAATGATGCAGTTCTCCAGACACTGCAAGGCCATCCAAAAGCAGTTTTTTCTTTGGTGTCTTATACGTTGTGCAGCATACAGAGCTCTGATCTACTACTGGTCAGCAAATAATTGGGAAAAGAAATAGCAAGACCATTGTGTTCTGAAAAACATCTTGTATCAACATCAACAAGGTCTATGTTCATTAGAGTTCAGAGTACAGGGTGGTTATATTTTAATTTATCAATGGCAGCAAATCAACTTAATTTGCTTGATGTAGTTCAAGGTACAGCCCCTTATTCTCATGTTTCTACTCACAGGTGCTGGGAAATCCAATGGCAAATGCTAACAACCCTATGAACCCAGCAGGAAATCCCATGGCTTCTGGGATGACTACCAGCAACCCTGGAATCAACTCCCCTCAGTTTGCTGGACAGCAGCAACAATTTTCAGCCAAGGCAGGCTCCACTCAGCCGTACATACAGCAGGGCATGTATGGACGACCCAATTATCCTGGAAGTGGAGGCTTTGGTGGCAGGTAAGATTTACTTGTGTGAGGTGGAAAATGGATGTAAATAGTTGATGAAGCTTGTTGTAGTGACCTGGCAGAAGTGTCATGGGCTTATTTTAATTATATAAAGTCTCAGTAGCTATTTTATGCTGGTTAACTGAAGTGCATACTGCTTTTACAGCTTCCGAAATCAGCTACCCAAACTGCAATGAAATTCATCACGGTAAATGGAAATGGCTTAGGTCAATCAATTAGCTCTAATAAACCCCCAAAATAAAGTTTTAATTAAGAGAGATTGTTAAACAGACCACAGGCTTAGGAATGATTAACATTTAATAAGACCAGGATGTGAAAGGTATTGATGGTATAATTTCTACGTGCGTATGGAGGAATAAGCTTGAGTATTAGGCAAAGTAGGTTCCCGTGCAATGGGATATTTCTGCCCAAAGACTTACTCCACAGCAGGAATTTGAAAAGAATTGGGGGTGAAGATGTTTGTTAAGAGAGGTGGTCAAGCTGTGTATTTATTTTGGGGAAGTAAATGGTGCTTTAGTGAAATAAGCCAAAACTAATAGCCCATGTTTTGTTACATTTTGACTTTCTGTGTCTGTGCTTTGTAAACAAGGGTGGTAAGTGCACTTAACTGAAACCACTATTTATGGTCCCTCTGCAAAGCCTGCTGAAAAGGTTGTTAGCATAGTCAGTGTAGTGTGAAGAATATAAGCCTGGGACTCGGGGAACTTATCTCTCCTTTCGTCTCTGCCACCAGTCTACTGAGCGACCTTGAACAAGTCAGAAGGTTTCTTTAGCTTTGTATTAACACCTCGAAAATGGGCACAGTATACTGGCCTATATTTATAAAGATAGTTGATGTCTTGGAGTGGGAAAGGCATGGTTTAGCTTAATATATCTTATGATCAATGGGAGAGCCAGGTAAGAACTGCAAAATACGTTGTGTGGGATCCAGTAGAGCTGATTGCATTGGGTCTCTCCTGGCCTTTCTGCTAAGGTTCAGGGAAGAATGCTTTTACAACATTGGGAACACTTGGTGTAATTCACCACTGAGGCAGATGAACGCGCTGTAGAGGAGGAAGCTCTCTGTTCATGCTGCTGTGCAATCTGCCCCTACACTACTGGGAAACGGAGCATGCATTAACTTCCAGGATTTCAGTTCAACTTCACAGTAAGCTACAGAGCTGCAAAGCAGTCCCCTGCCCCTGAAACAACTGACGATGGTGACTTGCAGTCCCAGAGGCAGCCCTATGACTGTTGCACCTCAGCAACACTTGTATCTCATGTGCACACCTAATTCCCTGTCCTGCTGGCTTTCATTAGGCATTGATACGTGGTTTTGGAACAGTTCCAGATGAGGATCACGCCAATGTTCAAAAGAAAATCCACCAGGCATGTCTTAATTCTCTCCTCCTTTTTTTTCCTTCTTTCTTTCTTACTTTCTTTTCTTCCCCATTAGTTACCCTGGAGGCCCAAATACCCCTGCAGGAATGGGGATCCCCCCACACACGAGGCCACCAGCTGATTTCACCCAGCCAGCTGCAGCTGCTGCTGCTGCTGCTGTTGCGGCTGCAGCCGCTACAGCAACAGCTACAGCTACAGCCACTGTGGCAGCCCTTCAGGAAACGCAGAATAAGGACATGAACCAGTATGGACCGGTAAGAGAGTAACCCTTATGTCTTCATATCTGCCTGATCTGGACCATTACAGGGAATTGGGCTGTCCTTCTTACTTTTTTTTTGTTTGTTTTTGGTGCATGAGCATGGTTATAAATGCTTATGAGAAACTGCTGGAATGTGTGTACGTAGGTATGAGTTGGTCTCCTGTGTTTTTCCCAATAAATCTTGCCTAAGCGTATTTTGTAGTTTGGAGGTTGCCCCTTAAAAAAATTTAAGATTACCCAAAGTTACGGCTGCATCTGACATGATAATATATTATTGCTGCCTTTGCCAGCCCTGTGAACCTCTAAATCTGAGTAGCTGGTGAAATGTTCCAGAATCTTGGAATAGGTTTTATACCACTTGGGTAGTTGTTTATTTTGCCAACTACAGTTGGTTGATTGTTTTTTTTTTCCCTTCAAATAAGGAAACAACAGTAGAAAAGAGATTTGCTTTTTAATAATGTTGTCTATGAGAACAGTGATGTGAGACATGCATTTCTGGTGATCCATAGCCTCCAGCATGTCATGACTTAATGTAATAATTTTTTCTTAAAATTAACAAGAGTTTGATCAATTCAGGTTTTTTCTTCCTTAGCTTTTTTACCTCTCTAAGTTTTGAAGTATATGGGCCCATATGCCAGGTGATGTAAAGAAGCATGTTGTCTTAGAAATTGTAGTGTTGTGCTGTAATTACACAGCCAACTTCCTAACCTGTTACCTTACAGACTAGCCAATTTAAATGATTTAATTGCTCACCTTAGACTTATGTCTGTCTTTCTCTCTTATGCCTTCTACACTTCTAATTGAATTTTTATTATAAATAACATCACCGCCCATCAAATGTTGGAGAACATTGAAGGAAAATGCGACATAAATCTTCCCCTTCTTCCCTCCCCCAAAAGCATGTTCAGCTCCCTCCTCCCATTTTAAATGCATGTCGCATTTTATTCTTTTTTTTTTTTTCTTCTTCTTCCGTTGAAGGTGTGTTCCTCTTTCCAGATGGGTCCAACTCAGGCTTACAACAACCAGTTTATGAACCAGCCTGGTCCTCGTGGCCCTGCTTCTATGCCAGGCAACATGAACCCAGCAAGCATGGGAGCAGGAATGACACCTTCCAGCATGAGTGGGCCACCCATGGGCATGAACCAGCCTCGGCCTCCTGGAATGAGTCCCTTCAGCACCCATGGGCAGAGGATGCCTCAGCAAGCCTACCCAGGCCCACGCCCCCAGTCTTTGCCTATACAGGGCATAAAGAGACCCTACCCAGGAGAGGTAATAAAATAAATTATATTTTGCGTACACTGTTATTTTGACTGAAAGTTGCAGCATGCTGTGTAATGTGTACTGTGCATCCCTGTATGATAGGTACGTCTTTGTTCCAGCCTTGGTAGGAATACTGCCATTAAAATATGAGCAGCAGCAGCTCTTCCTTTTTAGCTTCTAAAGTATTCAGGTTGGCTCTTGCTATGTTAGTCAAGATGACAGTCATTAAAACCAAGAAAGGCCCAAAACTGGCTGAGCCCTCAAAATGTCACTTTGAGATTCTCATGCTAGATGGTGAATTCACAGACCTTAAGCAGACTTCCTTCACAGGAGTGGATTTATTTAACGTGACAACTTAAAAGAGGTGTTGAAGGTGAAATACTTCATTTGAGCCCAATACATGTGATCTGCATTTTCTTGGATGGTTTTGTTGTTCTAAGGCAATACAGGGCATACATTGTATAAACACCAATAGTAATAACATTTATTTTAAAGACCAATTGCTTTCTAAACTTCTTGAAACTTGATTTTCGTGGACAATGAGATGAATATAAATCGTGTTGAACTCCAATCCCTCTGTGTCAGTATTTATCTAATACAAGTTTATTTGGAGTGTGGTATTTCTGTGTAAATTCCTGTGCTGTTATATGAGATCTAAGTGGCTTTGTAGACAAAATTACATCGCCATTGACTTGTATTATGAACTTGGGCAAAACACTTAGGGTCAAAATTTTAAAGAGATTTAGACACCTAAAGATGTAGACAGACAAGCTTTTGGTTTTTTTAAAAAGCACCAATGCATTTTACTAGTCAAATTGGTGTGAATTGGGTAGTAGATGCTTTTGAGAATCTCGCCAACTCTCAGCATCTATATGCACCTAAATGTCTTTAACAAATCTAGCCACCAGTTACTAGCTTCAAAGATAATTTCCTGGTAAAATTCTGAATTAAACTGAGACGACAACAACAGCTATAACTCCAGGTGTTGAATATTATGGTATTGACCTGACTATAACAATGGTAGTAAGAGTTTATAGAAAACATACAGCAGAGAGTACCATGGTATGCAGAAAATACAGCAAACATTTATTATTGAGCTACCTTTCTTTCCTGATCTGCAAACTTTTTAATAAAAAAAATAATCAGAAATGTAAAAAGTTATGTGCTTTTGCAGGAGATGCTTCTCTAGGAAGGCTTTTCACTCTAAATACTGCCACTTACTCTACAATTAAGTTAAGAAAACATAGAATGTGGCTTGTTCAGATAATTCTTATCTTCCAATTTCATACTTTAAGGAAGACTGTAAATCCCTTTTTGCTGCTTCAGAAGCAGGTTGTTCATTCTAAGTGAATATGATCATGTTCCCAAGAAGTCGATACTGAACAGTCCCCTAAATGTTACATGCTTGCTGGTCTGGAATTCTGCAGATCCCGTAGGTGCTATTTGCTTGTTGGTTTTTGAAAGCTTCATTTGTGGAAACTTCTTATTAACTAGTTATTTTTTCAAATTGACATTTTATTACCTTTAAAGTTCCGGTTTTCATGACTCTGATTCCAAAACTGCAGCACGGTACTAGGTAGCACTAGCAAGGTGTTTATGACTAGTAATAGCTTCTGTTTAGTTGTTAGGGTATTGCTAAACACTCTAGCACCAGGCTAGCATAGCAGTTGTGTTGAGAAGACAGACATGGACAACACAGCTTCTATTCTCTGCCCATTCCAGGATTTTTTTTTTTTTATGTTAATTTTTCTTTTTGTGCTTTCATTCTCCATCTGGAAAAGGAGCCCCAGGAATGGGGCTGGTAGCACTTGCGAAAACACAAGAGATTCTGTGAACATTACATCTGGTTGTAATTCTGGTTTCTTCAAACACAGTGCCATTTGACAGCACTGCAAGGCTGAGTGTATGTGTGTGTTAAGGTACATGGTTATTCTTATCCCACTTTGGTTTGCAGGACTTTTATGCTTTTGAGTGAGTATTCACCTCCAGCCATCAGGGCCCTGGTTTAGGCATGAGTGGCACTAAGTTGAGGAGTACTTAACTGGAGAGTTTTGTTTGTTTTGATTCCACTGTTGAATTTATGCTAATACTCAATTCAAGACAGCTGCTTGCATGAAACAGATCTTTGTCTTCTTTCATCTCTGTCATGAAATAGCCAAATTATGGAAACCAGCAGTATGGACCAAATAGCCAGTTTCCAAACCAGCCTGGTCAGTACCCCACTCCTAACCCTCCAAGACCCCTTACGTCTCCCAACTATCCTGGACAGAGGATGCCAAGCCAGCAAAACACAGGGCAGTACCCTCCTCCAACGGTCAACATGGGGCAGTATTACAAGGTAAGAATTTTTTAGATTATCTTGTTGCATTCTGGTAGACATTTATGAATTAAGTCACATTAATGACTTCATAGATACTACTTTTACGTAATTAAAGAGAGAAAAATGCACAGTGTTTTTACTAATGTTTTGGATATCACAGAATCAAGTCAATCAGCCAAGCTGCACTGTAACTTCAGAGCAGTTCATTAAGAAAATTGAATGTTACTGCAGCTCATTAGAGGCTTTCACAAGAAAATGTTGGGTTCACTTTAAAAAATAGCATGTAAAAAGAAGTACCTAATGGGATTCAGGTGTAATATTTTCACCTATTCATGGCACCCTGCAGGAATACAGCTTTGGAAATTTGTAATAAACAAGTTCCACATTGCAGCATCCTAATTTCAGACCTCCAGTGGTCACTGTTGGATTAAGCCAGCCCAAACTTAAAAGCTGTTCCAGCTGTAGAATTCATCGGTGAACTGAAGTCTGCATTATGTTCTTCGACCTCTCCCTCCCCTTTTCTCCTTTTCCCTCTGTGCTGATTGTTTTGGGCAAGAATTAGAATTGTTAAAATGTTGCCTAAAACCTGTTTAATGGCTACATCTTGAGCACTTTGTATTCTCCAAACTGAGTTTGTACTGAGGGCCTGCTGAGGTTTGAAGTCTTTCAAGTGCACACAAAAGTGATCTTTTGCATGGGGGTACTCCAGTGAGTATAAAAATGGGGAGGACCATCGATGGTCTGACCTGCTTTTAAAGCATTAGCTGTTGGAGTCTCTGGACTACGTTCTGATTTTGAATGGAGGCTGAAAGAATCTAAGTTGCACATTGGTGTTGCATTGGAATTGTTCTGGTATGACTCACACAGAACACACCATTGAAGAAAAAGGGAAAACAAAACCCTTTACTTTAGAGCATCTGTTCTACGTGCAACCAAGCTGTCCACTGTGGTACCCAAAGGAATGCCTGTTGCATCGTGGCAGGTTTTGCAGTACACTGCCAGGAATAACACGAGGAGGGGACAGATCCTCAACTACTGTAATTCCAGTGCAGTCACTTATGCTAAAATGACACCAGAAGATCACTGTGAAGTTTTTAAGTGGCAGATTTTTTTAATACATTTTAATGTGTTTATTTTAGATGGTGTTTGTTTTTTGTTTACAGGATAGTTCTAACAGGGAATCTGTGACCTTTCCAATGCATCCCCTATTTTGTATTCAAGTATCAACTGTTCTAGAAACAGAAAATAAGAGACCTTGTTAAGAAGGGAGATTATCCTGGCTAGGGGAAAAATTCCAGCTTGCAACAGACATGACCTGAACATTTGGATTCTAGTGGTTGTGGAGATAGTAACTGTATGTGTTAAAGAAAATAGCAAAGATGGTTGGAAATGTAAATGCTTAAGGTTTCAGAATGCAGCTTTCTTCTTATGTACTTTAGAGTATCCTAGGCTAGCAGTGCAGCATTTAGATACAGAATCAGATTTGAAGTCCTGATACTTTGGCTGTCTGTAAAGATTTTCATCTTCTGACACTTTCGTGTGTATGTGTTTATGGTACATGAGCTATTACAACAGAGTGCCATGCAATTGCAGTTTTGTTTAATGTCAGCTTTCTTCACATCATTGTTATTGGTTTATTCTGTTAACTGCAACCATCCCCTTAATTACAAGAAACAAAACCAATGGTGTCTTAATACTATAGCTACCATTTATACTTATCTCCTTTTTCTCTTAGTTTGTCTTATTCAGCAGCAAACTAAGAACAGAATCAAATTGTAGGTACACAGAATAAAAGACATCCCCTGACCCCCAGAGCTTTCATTCTGAGTAGATGAGTTGGATAGGGGTTGAAGAAAGGATAGATCGAAGTAAAAGGAACACAGACATTCTAATTGCATGTCTTTGGATTTTGTTTTTCATGTAGGCTTTTGTGCACTGGGGCTATTTTGGGAGGAAGCCAAAGAGATACAAAGGGCTGGGTGGGTTGTGGTGGTGTGGAAAAACTGAAGTGAATGGCTGGTTGGTTTTGGAAAGAGAGCGTTCAGAGGAACGTGATAAGCCTCTTGGCAGCCTTGCTTGTATCTGGTCATTGCCTGAATTAAGCTGGCTGGTCTGCTGGTTTCAGTTCCTGCTTTTCTTTCCTAGTCTGCCTCTTCCCCAAAGGCCTCATGGGACATCCTGTGGTTTCTTGCCCTTCTGGAGACAAAGGGGCCTCCCTACCTTGTTTGTAGTCTTTGGTGTTTGATAACAGTGCAGTTCACAAGGCTTATTATTCTTATTTTCAGACTGCAATAACAATGTGATTTTATTTATTTTCTAGCCATCAAGGCCTGTACCTGTGGCAAATTACCCTCATTCACCTGTTCCAGGAAACCCCACGCCACCTATGACTCCAGGGAGCAATATTCCTCCATACCTGTCACCTAACCAGGATGTCAAGCCACCATTCCCACCTGACATTAAACCAAATATCAATGCTTTACCACCACCTCCAAGTGAGTAGCAAACAGAATGCCCCCACAGTCATTTATCTTCCCTCTGTTCTCTGTCACGTACATTTCAGAGTCTGGAAACTAGCTCTGATTGCTGCTCTGGGAGAGGCACGGCTTGCTAAGTTGTGATAGGTGGGAGTGCACTCTGCAGGCTCGCTCACTAAAGCAAGTGGACAGGAAAGAAAAAGATTACTATCCCCTCCTAAAACAGAGTATCAGAAAAGTTCTTCCAGGTTAAACTTGCAAGGATTTTACTCCTGAAGTACTCCTTTGATATGCTTCCTGAAGATAAAACACTTGATTTTGGGTTGTGTTATGTGTGCTTGGTAGGCTTGTTTATTGTATGAACTTTCACTGTGATCTGTTCTGTTCAAGGGCAAAGCCATTCATTGAACATCACTGCAGAACAGCGTAAAATGTGAATATTTATAGCGGTGTCTCTATTGTGATCCATACAGGCTTCTTAAGAATATTCAGTAGTATGCCAAAAATGATATATGTTCCTTTCAAAGCCACTCAACATCACGGTTGTGTTTGGCTGGGAACAGGGCAGGAATAACAAGATCTCACTGGCTGTATACTAGCACAAGATATTTGAGGTTTTGAAGTGACTGATGAGCAATAGGAGATATCATTTACTAGGGAACTGGGAGAACCTTTATGTTTTCTGTAAAAAAACTGCTGCTGCATTAGCACTTTGCAACTGGTGTTTGGAGTTCAGGATAGCTGAAAAATGAAGTATAGGAAGGTGGCCTGCAGTATTATTTGGGCAAGAACACAGCATTTAAAGACATATGACTTCATAGATTAGCTGTAAACTACCACAAAACCTCCTTTTATGAGATCAGATAGTAACTGAATACCAGTGTCTTTGTTCATTGGTTAGTTTCAGCTGATGAAACTGTTGGAACTAATTGGGTAATGTTGATCCCAGTTCAAAGCGAGGAAAATAAGCATTATCACAGTTTGCCATAATGAAGAGATTTGTTGTCAGTCTTCTGCCAACAGAGTAAGCCTCAATACAGAACCTGTCCAATAATAAAAAACAGGAATTCTTGCCATGTCTGGTTTCTGTTTGTGGCTGGAATGCTAAGGTCCTAATGTTAAGTGTGGGAGAATGGAAGACTTTGGTTTGCCATCGCTGTCAGTTTAAGCCCTGTCACTTGTATCAGTTAGATGATGTAGTTACTTGTGATTTTCTTTTCTGTGTGTATGAACCTGCTAAGTTAGACCCAGTAGCAGATCACTGTGCCATTTGTTACTATTTTGTATAAATATACACATTATTATTGCACTGCAGATGCTAAAGGGAAAGTTCACGCTTTCTCTCCCTCTTCGATCCCAGCCAACCACAATGATGAGCTGCGTCTGACATTTCCCGTGAGAGATGGTGTTGTACTGGAGCCCTTCCGGCTGGAACACAACCTGGCAGTCAGTAACCATGTCTTTCACTTACGGCCAACTGTTCATCAGACTCTGATGTGGAGGTAAGCTCAGACTTGCTGTGAGGAAGTCTTGCACTCAGTGGTGGAGGAGTGGCAGGCCAGATGAACTTCATTTAGGTTTGCCATGAATTTAGCTTTAAAAATTGTGGCCTAGATAGGAAAAATGCCCTTTAGACTCACAGATACTCTCACCTGTCACTTTCCAGAGACAACACATTCTAAAATGCTTCCTGATCTGTGTTGCATCTCCTTGCTGATAGCATATGGCAGATAGTATTTGAAAAATCACTGCAACTGTTCCGTCATTTCTGCTCTGGGTGTAATGGGTGTGGGACGTGCACGACTGATGCCGTTACAAACTTCCATTTAGGAGACTCTGAAGTCCTAGGTGCTTTGTGACCTGTGAAATGTTAGTTGCAGGAGTAACTATGCAGGGCTGTTACAGTTTATGCTTAAATTAAATGGTGCAGAGTATCTGATAATGAAAAATAACACACTAATGAAGGACCTGATTTGGAGGCTTGGTAAAATCATTTGGAAAGACAAGTGCTTAAATCCTCCGAACTTTAGAAACTAAGTTCTGAAATTCCCCCTCTCCTGTGACTCCATAAGTAAGGACAGGTCAGAAATATTGGAGCATAGCTTTCCACATACAAAGGCTTCTGGTTTTCACTTACAGCAAGTACTACTTTCCAGCACAGAGGAATAGTTTTCCTAGGTGGTACCTTCCTGCGTTTAATGTAGATCTGCATAAGTGATTCCAAGTTATGTCCTGATTCCACCATGCTTGTGGAAGGGCTTTAGATGAAATGACAAATCAGACCCTTAATTTTTTTTTATATATATTTTCAAATACCACAGAATAATTTTGTCTCCTTGTTCTGTTTTTCTCAGAAAGCATCTCAGTGTTTTTCCTGGCCGCTGATGACATTGTTTGAGTCTGTCTCTGTGCGCTGGGGGGGGCTGGTTAGTTGCTCAGCATCTTGTATGGAGGTTGTTTCACAGGTGTAGCAGCTGAGATGGTAAAATGCAGCATCTTGAGCACATTTTCTGTTACGCCTGCCTCACTTTCAGTTTCTTCCTGAGCCTGGACCACGTACCCCCTGACCTTAATGGAAGTGATAACTTGTAGCTTCAGCTTCTTTTCCTGTTAGGATCTTCCTCCCATTCACTGGAATCCACTTGAGACTTCTGTTTCCATGGTGTGGAAGGCATGAGGTGGGCAGAGAGGTGCACTCAGTTCCATGCCCCAGGGGCAAACTCTGGCTCTAAAGCTTGATGTGGGATGCAGAATTCCTTGCTGCCACGGTGCCCCCCTACCCTGAGGTAGCCTGGGATTTGGAAGGGAGAGAGATTGCAGGCAGACCACATCCAATAATTAACACCTAACTTTGAGGTCAGTTATTGCTTACTTGCATTTCATTATCATGGAGTACTCGCAGCAGAGGGAGTTTTGGCAGTTATTTGTCGGTTCTTATTAATAAGTAATCACTAGTGGGGATTGTGCTGGCTCATTCAGTAGATTTATAGTGCTGCACTGAGGCATGAGGCTGTTTCTTAATATCTGTTCTTTCTTTCTTTCTTCCTTAGCTCACCAAACACATAGCCTTTATTTAAACTTATTTTAATGAAGACTCATAGGTAAACTGTGCTCAGGTCTGCTGTTTTGAAAAGCTTGTTAATAGTGGGGAGAACGGATGGTCCTGTAATGAAGTCATTTCACATTTAACTCAGGGCTGGATGGATTCCAGAAAAACGAATTAGTCACATGTGTGGATGGATTTTGGTTTTATAGAGAATGGTGGAATCGAGCCAATTCTTAGTATTTTTCTGCCAGTTAAAATATTCGGCAAAACGTCTCACATGTACACACATAATTAATAGCAATGCAACTATTTTTCTTCCCGCTGGGAACTTTTCATGGTTACAAGAAACAGAAAGGTTGAAGGCAGGGAAAATGTTGCCTTGAAGCTGGTTCAGTCTTAGCACTGCTCAGTTATTAATAGCGTCCCATGGTGGAGACACTGCATGCTAAGAACAAGAGGGTCTCCTGAGCTCTGTCACTGCTCTGTGACATCCAGCAGGCCTGCTCAGAGTCCTCGGGAGCACACGTAATCTGCTTGGTTTTTATATCAGAGGTACCAAACCTTGCTTCCCTCTGGGTTTGGGTGACTGCAGTGTGTTCTTGTGAGGTGAGAATCTCCAGTGGATCTTGCAGACAGAGCTTTCAAAAAATTCTTAATAAAATACTGAAAAAAAACCCTGGAAAGACTTAATATAGATGGATTATGTTGAAAGGTCAGGTAATTTGTATTCTATACCTTTCTTTTTAAAAAACCCCACGTTTTTATCCAGTGCTAAATCTTGATGTTTTGAAATCCAGAAAAGACAATATTAGGTCAGAATTGAAATCTCTGGTTTTGGGTACGGAAAATGGCAGTTAAGGTGATGATCTCCTGAATGAGTTGTTCCTCATGGATCATACAATGATATCTTCCTTCAGGCAAGATGAAGAAATGAGCACCTAGATTTTCAAGCATAAAAGATAAACATTTGGCTGTCTTTTGCTGTCATGAACAGCAGTATCCTGACATTTCAGTTCAGTTCTTCATGTTCTTTTGAATTTCTTCTTCGAATTACTCATTCCTAACACAAGGTTAACATCCATGTATGAAACTGAAGTCATAGTCTCTACCCACTTAATTTGTGATTAACTTAATCTCAGCCTCTTCCTTTTTTGGAGGTGTTACAAAACTAATTTTTGAGGAGCTAAATAGCATGTGGAAGTTATTATTAGAGAGGTGGGAGGAATTCATGCTCTGAAAGAAGGTCTAAATTGGGTAGATTTAATCCACAGCTGTGTTAATTGGGAATCACAGAAACAAAGGGGGTGAGATACAGAGGTCATTCTATTTTAGTTGATTTACCTGTTCCAAGGCAGGATTAGCTGTACCTGTATTTTGTCTGACAAGTGTTCATTCAAGTGTTCTTTTAAATGCTCTAAAGTAGTGAAGAACCCACAGTCTTCCAGCACAACCCACTGCAGCGTATCACTTTCTTGTTCTTAACTCTTAACACACAGGAAGGACCTACCTGATGTTAAAATTTTTCTTTCTGCAGGATCATTCCGTGGTCTAGTTTTGCAGAGTGGTTTGAGATGTTCCCTTGGGAAGTCCCTTATAAGTGTAAAACATTAACAACAACTTTGTGGCATGCTTGCATCATTAATTCATCATGACTTACTTCTGTTAAGGGCTTTTATGAAGAAAGTATATTATGTAATTCACTGGCAATAATTCTAGAAGAATAATCTGATTGATAAAGAAAAAGTATTCCTAGCATCAAAACAATCTCCCTCTGCAATGTGAAAGCAAAGTTAAAGGACAATTTATTGGTTGTTGTACAGGTCTGACTTGGAATTACAGTTCAAGTGCTATCACCATGAAGACAGACAAATGAACACAAACTGGCCAGCTTCAGTCCAGGTCAGCGTTAATGCAACCCCACTTACCATTGAACGTGGTGACAACAAGACATCTCATAAACCTCTGCACCTAAAGCACGTCTGCCAGCCAGGAAGAAACACGATTCAAATTACAGTCACAGCATGTTGTTGTGTAAGTACACTGAGCTCATGGCTGCAGCTGCTGATGCTGAGTTTGCTATTTAGTACAGTTTGCAAATGCTGCCTTAGCTGAAAGAGCCTTACTCTCATTTTTTTCCATGCATTTTTCTGGTAAGGTGCTTGTTTGATGATGTTGACACAGTCAGAGTGCTAATATGGAAATTTTTGCTGCTGAATTATTGCAGAATATAGTGGTGTCTTTCTGATGTCTCTGAAAAGACTTGTGGTCTAGGGGAGGAAGGAAGTTTGATCTCCTGCCTATTTAGCATGTGCCTGTGTAACAAGGCAGCTAAAGTGTATTAATGTAGAAGCAGATTATTGTGATGCAGACTGTTGTCCGGTAATAATTTCATTTACTTAGGCTATTAAACTGTGTTTGGTTTGACATGAGAACATCAACACCATAATCATTGATGGTGGTGATGATTTTTTCAAATAGCTTTTCAGATGAAAAAATTCATATTCCGTGATGCAGTCTAGACCATGCAACTTTCCCCTTTCTCCTTTTCCATGGTTTAGTTACTCTCAGAGACAAGTACTGTATTTTTAATGCAGACTGTTGCATACACACAGTCTGAGCTTTTGACTGTTCTGTTGTCAGTGACAAGAAAGAGAGCTGCTACCTCTCCCAAGGTCACAGTGTGAAGCACTTTGACAAGAGGCCATCCACCCATTTTGCTTTACTTCGCACTGATGTTTCTCCGCATAATGTCATTTATCTGGTGGCTAAGAGTAGGGGCAGCATCCTGTGAATCCACAACGAGCTCTGTGTTGGGGAAGAAGATTCAGTTGGTTCCAGACACATCAGTAGCAAATTGTTTTTGCAACTTCCGATGTACTCTGAGGGCAGGCAGGTAGGCTAGACGGTGTCAAAGAATCCAGAGTTTTAAAAATAAACCCTGACGTCAGTGATTAATATGTCAGCCCTATGTATTCTGAATATTAAGGAGGGAGAAAATGCAGAAAAACTTCGCTTTTTTTTAAAGCCCTTGTATACATTATGCTCCTGGAGCACAGAATAACACACTGCACAGTGTGCAGAATATCCCTAAGGGAGTGCATGTGCGCAGCAGAGCAGAACTGGCTTTCATATTTAAGCATCAGGCTCTTATGGAAGCCATGTGTCCAAGGGAAGAATGCAGCTCTGTTCAGCAGTGTATTTACTATGTGCGGTTGGTTCTCTTGGTAATGAAATGCATTTTCTTTCAGTCACACTTGTTCGTGTTGCAGTTAGTACACCGGCCATCAGTTCGCTCCGTACTTCAAGGTCTACTAAAGAAACGCCTCCTTCCAGCAGAACATTGTATCACTAAGAGTGAGTTTTCATTTTGTGTGGGTGATGACTTTCCAGAATGCCTATGTTCATTTGTGATACGGTATTTCTACACAAGAGTTACTTGCTTATTGAAAACCTTAAGCTGTACTTGTCAGGAATTTCCAGAACATCATGTGCATAGATTAAATCCTCGGTATCCTCAAATGTTGAGGGCTATTTGGGTGGGGGTAACAAAATACCAAGGACATAAGCTTAGTTCCCAATGAGGACTCTCCCATTCCAGGAGAATCTCTCTGGCTTTTCCCCCATATTCGTTTTTGACTTACCTAAAAGCCCCCTGTATAAGGATTATTCTGTTTTTATTTAGGGCTGCTTTAACTGCTTGTATGGCACTTTATTTTGTTGAGGGTATAGCTGATATGCATGTGTGTGATGGTTTGTTCAGGAGAATGTTCTAAATTACACAGAATACACCTATGTGGATAAATTGTCCATTAAATTGGCCCTTAAATGTTGAAGTGTTGGTCTTTCAGATTTCTATGTTAGAATTTACAGTACACATGTGTTTTCTCACACATACACATACCCTCTTCCTAAACAGTAAAGAGGAACTTCAGTAGCGTAGCCGCTTCCTCTGGCAATGCGACACTAAACGGGGAAGATGGAGTAGAGCAAACTGCTATTAAAGTGTCTCTGAAGTGTCCGATCACATTCCGGCGGATTCAGCTTCCAGCAAGGGGTCACGATTGCAAGCATGTACAAGTGAGTAGATGCCAGTGGTCTGGTAGTATTCCCTCAGCCATGTGTTGCTACCTTACCTTTAGCTTGGTTATTGTATGAGAGAGCCTAATGAAATGGGATTTCTTTGTGTCTATCAACCTATATAATTAACTATATATATATGTTTAATGTAGAGGGAGAAAGTAAGCTATTTGGTTTAGTTTTCAGTGCTAGTAGGCTTTTTTCATGGCAGTTTTACTTTTGTCCAACTGATTCAGTTAATACAGTATTTTCCCTCGATTTCCTCTTTTTTCCCACCCCCACCCCCCCCTTCTTTATTTCTTTTTGATACCTAGTGCTTTGATCTGGAATCTTACTTGCAACTGAACTGTGAAAGAGGAACTTGGAGGTGTCCGGTATGCAAGTAAGTGCAACCATACTACATGAAATGCAGTTGTACACGATTTGACCAAATTCAGATCATATTTAAGGTCATGGAGGGGAGAAAAAGGAAGTGCTAGCATTAAGACCAATAAGAATTCTGCAATATTTCATAAATTGAAGAAACACCCTGGATTATTAGAAATTTAAAAGCAGATAACGAGATATTTTCTCACAAAATACATCATCTGTGAGCTCTTGTTACAGGCTATCAATGGGTTGTGCAGAGTTCAAAAGAAGCTCAAATATTTACGTTGATAAGACAGATATCTGTATAAAAGAATGAACTGCGAGTTTGTCTTCCCCTAGATTATGAAATATAGGCAACTACCAGACAACAACAAGCTATGGCAAAAGAATGGATAATCTATTCTAGAGTTATTCTTGTATAATTTTAATGTTGTAATGCCCACATTACTGAAATTCGAATATGTAGATACTAAAGTGTTCAGCATCCAGCTGAACATTAAGTAAGGATGCCAAATAACTGTCTCGGGTACTGTGCTTTGAGTCACAGATATGCAGTTAATGGCAGTGTTCGAGGAGAAGGGGAATTTTGGAGACTGCAACATTACCCAGTAATTAGGTAGCAATGACGTTGGATCCTCCAAGGTCAAAGTCAACATCCAGTGCAAATTAAAGTGTGAGCAGAAAGCAGGAAGAATTCTAGTGCAGAATAAGGCTGATTTTAGAAAAGGTAAAAGATTTCTAAGGAGCAAAAGTTTGGAGTGATTGCTTAAAGGAGAAGAGGGATACCTTGGCATACTTTCAAGCTTATGCTTTGACCAGAGAGCTGGTATACTGCAGAAGAAATGGAACAGAAAGCTTGGAAGTGGTTACAGACTGCCCGTTCTTACGTTTAAACGGGCAGAAAGAATCGCAGAATGTCTGCAGGCCAGTTCAGTGTCTGTAACCTACTGTGCTCAGCCCACAGGGTTACGAGTTTGTTGCAGCCTCAGCTGAGGAGCCAGGGCTCTTTAGCTCAAGCAGCTGTAGCTGTAGCAGCTTGTGCTTCAGCTCTGCAAGTCTCCAGTTCAATCCCTGCTGCACCAGCTGATGTTTGGTATAAACAGGAGTGGAGATTGGCCATTCTATCTGCTTCTGTTGACACTGCAGGCTTGAGATGAGCTTGTTTCAATGACTATCCATGATTGGTACATATCCTAAAGTGCAGGTGATTTCTCTGAACTGCCTGAATCTTACCTGTCTTCTAAGTCAGGCTAAAAATATCACAAGAACTAGATGTCTTGTTTCTTAATTTATGTATTCATGCATCCAGGCCAAAATTTTTGTCCTGTTTCTCTGAGTCTGAGTACCTACATTCAGACCTAAGTGCCTATGTAACTAACTCATTTCCACATTTGTTTTGTTCTGTCCCCATCTGTGCTGATCTTAAGTAAAATAGCTATAAGATGTAGTTACTTTGAAGCTGTGTTACTGTGTAGCTCAAAAAAAAAAGATCTAATTTGAAAACCCAGTGCTAGCTGATGTTCACAGGAGAGATGTGCTATGTTTGAAAAGCCTTTAAATTCACAGTATATTTTACTAAAAATTATTTAAAGGATGTGAACAGCTTGTGGACACACACAAGTAGATGTATCCTTATCTCATCTGTTTGATGTAGAATGCTATTATGCTGGTAATCCAAATGTAGAACTAAAACTGTTTGCCCCAAATCATTCCTAAATTATGTGTTACAGATAGTAAGTTGCTGGGTTCTGGTCTGCTGATTTCATCATTAACCTATCCTTCTTCCATCCCTATCTTACACATGTGTAGCGATATTCTAACATGAGGTTTGGGTTTTTTTTCCTTTCTAGTAAAACCGCTCTGCTAGAGGGCTTGGAGGTTGACCAGTACATGTGGGGTATTCTGAACGCTATACAAAAGTAAGTGAACTTACTTATTTCTGATATCCAAGACCAAGCAATTAGGAGATATGTTAATGAGTACTGAGATAGTCACGCCAAAGTAAGTCTTAGTGATTGAACTTGAATATTCTATTTCATGGCTCCTTGGTGGAGTTAGTGGTACAGTGAATGAGTTTCCATCTACTTAATAGATCTTTTTTTTGCGTTATCTTTTGATGGCAGCCTCACCAATGAGGCAGAGGCAAGAGTGGGAATGGAGAATTGAATGATTTCTCGTATTTACAAGTAGTCCCTCTGATTCACATGTGGCAGACCACATAGATATGTTTGGATTTTGTTGTGTGGATAAACAGAGAAATGTGCTCTCACAGTTGCCTTTTTTAAAACTGGCTTTCAGCACACACTTGAGGACTTGAAAGATCTTGAGGTTGTATTATACTAGAGCATTTCAGAACATTTGCTACCATGCATATTCTTATGGAAACTTCAGCAGAATTGATTAAGAAAAAATAATAATAAATTAATTTGCTAAAATTTTCACATTATTTTACAGCTCAGAGTTTGAAGAAGTTACCATTGATCCAACTTGCAGTTGGAGGCCAGTCCCTATAAAGTCAGATATTCACATCAAAGATGACCCAGATGGCATTCCCTCAAAGAGATTTAAGACCATGAGTCCAAGCCAGATGATCATGCCAAATGTGATGGAGATGATTGCAGCTTTGGGTCCTGGCCCGTCACCTTACCCATCCCTACCCCCTCCTCCAGGAGGCAACAGCTCCACTGAATATGGTAACCAAGGTTAGTTTTACAGCTTTGTGCACCCAGGCGGTCACTCTAGAAGTCAGTGGTTCAGGCAGTTTTGTTATTCAGGTATGTCAGTGCATCTTCTCAGAAAGATGCATAAGGAAAGCAAATTGTATGGCTGCAATTCTGAAATTGTGCATCAGTCTTTTCATTTAAGGTTCCTGTTTAGAGGAAAATATATTTTAGTAAGGAAATTGGTGCTTGTCATATTTATTGCTGTGCAGCCCTCCCTGAATCCACATTGTATGTTACCCTATGTATTCATGGCCTGCCACAATATACATCTTTCCTCATTTTTTCTGTCCATTTTCCTTTTGTTCCATTCTCATTCAAGTGAAGGCTCCTAGTGCTACAGAAGTGACAAAGTAGAGAACCTGACCCATTAACCCTGCTACCTGGGCCACTAAGTTTAACTTGTGGCCGAGTGGGTGACATTTGGTAGGCCACCCAGAAAGTGGATGACTTTTAACTGCTTTGCAAACACGTTTGCATTAGAAAATTACTTTTGAGTTTCTCTACCCATGTGCTGCCAGATTGTATTTAGTTCCCTGTTTCTCTGGCAGCGGAGATACATTTTCAAATGACTGGTATATTGTGAATAACTTAATTATGGTGACAATTCTGAAAATATGAAACCAGAGACTGTTTCTTTTGCAAGTAATATGATATGACTCAGTTCAGCTTTGGGAAAAGACCAACTGTTCACACCATCAGAATCCCCAAATTGATTACAAGGTGATATATGTGCTTTTTGCAGGCATTTGAAGAAAAATATAGATTGCATGCAAAATATGGTTAATTTGCTCCAATGACTGCAAAACTGATGACAGATGATAAAACTTTTTCAGTTTTCAGACAGATGAATGATTACTATAACAATGCCAAGAGCACTGAATCACAAATTTTTCACTTGTTTAGTAGGAGTGAAGTGCAGTCAGAGCATGAGAACAGAGCCATCTATTCTTCATCATCTTTCTAGCTTATAATTGGGAATGGACAGGGTAGTCACATGAAGTGGGGTTTAGGGTTTGTGTAACGACTGCTGCCTAGACTGTTACTTCCCTGCCTTCCCCTGTGGATCCTGTAGCAGAGGTAGTCATTGCTTCTCGGGGCCCTGACTCATGAACGGCAGGTGGAACCCACGCTCTCCTGTTTCCCCTGCAGTAAACATATCAATCCAGAGCACCAGATTATCCTAAATTTCTTTATAGGCCTGTCCCTCAGCATGTGGCAAAACTCTTCCCCCAGAGGAGGGCATGCTGCTGTGTGGCTGTAACTCCCTGTGCATACTGCCTTGCGTCTTCATTCTCCATCAATGTGTGCAATGAAAGTTAGTGTTTAGAATTAGGTGATGTCCTCTGATTAACAGTACTCTAGAGCAAAGTAGTAGTAGTAGTAGTAGTAGTAGTACTGCTGTCATTCATGTTTGTTTATTTGGGTTTTACAGTAAGCATACTGGAGTTTAATTTGCAAATATAACAAGTACTCAGTAACACAAGACCTTATTCCAGCTCACTGCTATTAAATCTTTCCTGAGAAGCAAGGCAAGACCAGCTATATTCTGTGAGACTCATCCAGTTTGCAGATTAACAAAATGAGAATTAGTAAGGCTCTGCAGTATTTACATGATAGATCAAAGTCCTGACTTCTTTGAGAAATACTCTTACATGGCTAATGACTTCTATTCCTCTGAGATTAAACTTCTGCTTGTGAAGCTGTGCTAAAGAGCAAATGATGCAGCTACTTCAGTTTGTCAAACTCCCTTCTTGACTTGAACATTTAAAGCTGCTGTACTTCAGCTGATGAACTGCAGCCTCTTTGTGCAAGCTCCAAAGCTATTCTATTATTCCAGAGCTCAGTATCATCCAACTCAGTTGTTTATACGAAATAGCTGAATGGCTTTAGTTCAATTTTTGCTGTTCATGGCAAATAAGCC
Organism: Haliaeetus leucocephalus; assembly: GCF_000737465.1. Lineage (NCBI taxonomy): Eukaryota > Metazoa > Chordata > Aves > Accipitriformes > Accipitridae > Haliaeetus > Haliaeetus leucocephalus. Next base: position 5,911,844 of record NW_010972665.1, read on the forward strand.
ACCAGAGTTGGTATCTCAGTTGGAAGTGTTAACAGAGGGATCTGGACAGAAAAAATACGGAGAGTAAAATCCCTGTATTGGGATACATGCTTGCTTTAGAATTCAAGTGAAGATCACTGGGCTGAGGTGGGACGGATCAAAACATACTAATGATGGTTATACAGTACTTGTCCTGCAGATCATCAGGGGACTCCAGGCTTGTTGCTAGATGGTAGATGTGTGGGGGTAAGTCCAGATCATTTATTCTGAATTGGTGTGAAATTTTTCTGCTTTGGAGAACATTGTTTCAGACTAAAGTTAGGTGAATTTCATAAATTCACTAGTTTTTCATTACGAGCATACATATCCACATGCTGAAACACAGGCTACAGGCAGCCAGTTTGTAACTCTGAAAATGAGACAAGTAGATCCAAGAGGGGAAAATCGATGTTATATTTGCAGACAGTCAAGTGAATTTTATTAGGTTTTGTGGGAGCAAGGAGAATTACATCACAAACCCCAATTAGACATGAAGGCCTCTTTTGTGTTATCTTAATGGAAGTTGCCTGTTTATACTGCAGAAGAAGAGATAAAATAGATGCTATGCTATGAACTGGTACTATGGCATCTTCCTGATACAGTTCTGTCAATTAGCTTCATCAGAAACTGAAGCGATGCTACAATCTTACTAAGTGCATAGAAGCATAGACATAAATAACACAGGTGTCCTATAAATAATTTTGGACTTAGGCAGTCTCAGTTGCACTAAGATGCTTCCAGATTGCAAATATTCCATAGAATAAAATATCCCTTTCACTTCTCAATTTGGTTAAGTTTATGTGGTGACTTGACAGTGGTTTTTCAAAATGCCAGCAGTTTTCAATTAGTTACAACATGTACCTGAATTATTATAGCAGACAGTATTTGAAAGCTGAGTGATGTTTTTTCCTCCCTATTCCTCCAGTTCACTCCAGCAGCGGGGAGCACAGTGTTGTCACATTCAGCATGGCAGTTGCCCTGTGCTGTGCACATGCCACACAGCTTTTGCAAGATACTCTGAGATATCAATGTTGGGAAACAAATAGTTTCTTTCATGTCACATCTGTTTCTCTTTTAGGCAACAGTTACCAAGGTCATGGCAATTTTGACTTCCCGCATGGGAATCCCGGTGGCACGTCTATGAATGACTTCATGCATGGGCCACAGCTGTCACATCCCCCAGACATGCCGAGCAGCATGGCAGCTCTCGACAAACCTCTCAGTCACCCCATGCAGGAATCTGTAAGTAATGGTGCTGTGGATATAGGTTGTTCTTTGTGGGTGTAAGGAGCTCTCATCCAGCTAACGGACTTGCCTTGTGAACTGCTTTTACTCTTTGTGGATTCCTCACTTTGGAAGTTTGTGAAACAGAGTAGTCCTGAGAAATGCCAAAAATGCCATTTTTAGTTTCTGGCCTTTTCGAGTTTCTGGAGAAGCATTTCTGAGCTTTTCAAATTGTCATTTAAGTTTGTTTATCTGAAAGAGACAACCTGGCTTGGTGTGCTTGTGTTAATCATTGTGCTTTGCTCTGACACCTGAAAAAAACTAGACTTCATTCCCTAGGCCAGCAGGGTCTGTGAATATCCATCTTCAGCAGACAGCTTGTTATAGCAAGACATTGACTGACTTCAAAGCAGGGACAATATCTTCCCTGGCTTTGTCCCTGAGGGCAAAATTTGCATCAAAGCATTTTGAGAGGGAATTCTACCCAAGTAGCATGAAAGGCACCTTTAAGCTGTTGGGAATAGGACAAGCCTGTAGATTACAAGGAGAGACGCTGCCAGTGGTCTGAGAGTGTATCAGTGTAAGAGACTACAAAATGGAGGTTCCTCAGGCCTCAGATGGAGAGGCAGAACTGTGCATTGGAAAAGCAGCTTGCTCAGAGCACTGGGTTATATATACAGAACTTTATATATCTCCAGAAAATGCGGTACTGCAGCAGCTAGGTGATAGAGAAGCTACCAGCAGCATTTTAGCTCTTAGGCATGGCTAGTCATCTATTTTAACTTGGGGGTGGGGGTGGGGGTGTATACATCCTTTTATATTCATTTAAGCTACAGGGCAGGGGCTTTATAGTGTGCTGTTACTGCACAGGAAGGATGTTTAACTTGACAAGTCATCTGTGCCATGTCTTTAGTGAATACTAGAAAGTACAATTTCAGAATGTAATGAGGAAATGTGGTAGCAGATGCTCAGCAAAAGCCTGCTCAGTCAATGTCTCCTCTAACTGGCAGTGGGTTTTCCAAGGAGGATGGTGAGAAATAGGAAGAGAGTGAAGAGAGGGTTCTTGGTATAGCTTGGAGAGAGCCCAAGTAACAAGACTGTCTGCAAAGGAAGAGTCCAGAAACATAACGACTTTAACACTTTACAGGCTAATAAAGGATAGAACAAACATGCTGTAAACTTAATTTTACATTGGCAAATTCCATGTACTGAGCTTAAAGAGCAGTCTGAATTATCTGCATCAAAACCAACCATACAGTATTAGAATATAGTAGTGAGGGGAGCTACTACCAACCTGAACCACTCACAGCTGCTTTCCTTTGAATCAAAGCCACAGGGAATTATTCTTTGCCTCCCATTACTTGACACCTACCTCTTGACTTCATCAGTTAACGGCTATACCTTTGCTATAGTAGTTGTCCCGGTGAAATCTCTGAAGTGGTAGGGATATGAAGTGGTTGAATATGGAAGTGAAGAATCTGTGGCTTTCTGAAAATGGGACTGGTTACAGATGATAGCAAAGGTGAAAGTTGCTCAAGGCTATGCATGTTCCAGAGCTGTAAGAGGGTATTTGGGCAAATGTTAATAGATTTTTGGTTCTGTGGGCCAGTCTGTAGCAAATCTGATACTTGCTTATGATAGCTGGCAATTAAAGTAAACCTTTGCCTCGCTTCTCCCTCATCTATCATGATATGCAAGCTATACTGTTTGGGAATGGGAAGCAGTGCTAAAGCAGGTTCCATCTAGTTTATGTCAGTGGCTGATCTTCTCTAATGAGGATCTGTTTTCAGGTCTATTAGCACAAGGGAATTAGACTGACCTTGTCAATGTAGGCACGTAGTCTTCAGGCCACATTTGAGGACTGTTAGTGCTCCCACAGAGCTGCTTCAGTGTTACAAAGTCTCTCTTTTTCTTTCTCTCTTTTTCTCCTTCTTCCTTTCTTCTCTCTCAAAAATGAACAACTGTTTGTCTGTAGCAGACACTCAGGAAAGGCAGCTTTAAAATTACTGCTTTTGGAGAAATGCATGCCGTTAACACATTCCTAAATTGTGTAGTTGAATGTCTTTGGACAGACATCTCTGTATGAAAATAACTATAAATCACATTGCATAATTGAACTAAGGTTTTAAGATATTGCCTGTGCTCTTGTCTGGCTTTCAGTCTTTCCTTTTTACACATCTAATGTGTATTTTATTTTAATCTGCTACTTATTTGACCATTTTGTGTTTACAAGGTGAGTCGAGACACAAGGTCTATCTCTAACTGGAGCTGAATGCTGCTGAGGAAGCTCCTAATTTTCCTATTATGAAGATTTATGTGGTGGCCCTTATATAATGGTAGGCAGAGAAAGTTGACCCCTCCGGACATACTCTGTAGGCCACTCCAGGAAATGCAGATGTGTTTGCCCAGTGTAGGTAGGGCTGGGTAACCAGGGCTGGATCATGAGAACTACCTTCTCTCAACACTGCTGTTCCACTCCTGTGGAAGAAGAAAAAATCAAGACCTGAAACATGGCTAGAAGTAATACATCTTCTACAGTGTAAAGTGTTGTGGGAACTGTAGAACAGATGCTTCTATGTCAGTGCAAGATTGCTACAAAATAGCTGCCACAATCACATCATGTTTGTTTTCAGAAATTGTAAACAAGTTTTAGACAAAGGTGAATTCGGAGTTAGCTCTAGCTTAGTGCTTACTGCAGACAGTGTAAGGAGTGGTACATGGCAGAGCAATGGATGGTCACACTACAGTTTCATGTACACAAGGAGGTGATATGAGCTGGTGCCACTGTAAAAAGTCATTGGTCTTGTTTCTATTTTCACTTTTCTTCTCTCTCACACCAGCACAAGTGTTATTTGAGCCATGAAGTGATCTGGATCCAGGTACTGATGTGATTGAAAACTACTTCAGAGGGGTGGGGGTGGGAAGTTGAGCTTTGATCCATGTCAGTTCCTCAGCTGAGTTCACTGCATGTCTGCAAGGATGCACCCAATGACAGACATGGATGGGAAAAGTGGCCAAGAACAGCAGTGGGCAGGATGGCATCTTTCAGTGGTTCTGCCAGCTAACGCAGAAAAAGAGTTGGTAAAACTATGACCCCAGTAATGGAGAGAGATATAAACCTTTGACTTAATCTGCTGATCTTTTTTTTCACTATCAGTTTTATCCTGAGATAAAAGGAACCTTGTTCTGCAGCTGGCAGGTCCTGTTGCTCTACAGCTATACATCTCTGCACTCCTAGAGGTCACTGTTGGGCTCATAAAGAGTTCTGTTGGTTTGTGCTGTTAAGCTGAAGACGTTGTGTCTGCTATAAGCTTTTCTTTTACAGATTGTAAATGTTTTAAGAGTGCCAAAGTTTATGCTCCTAAACACAACTCTGGAATTACTTTGCTATGGAAGCAAAGGCAACTTTGTTAGACTCCGTGTTCGTAGTGTGGGTTAGTGTTTTTAAAATAAAATTATGGGAGTTGCAGACACAAGCTGCACATGCACAAAGTGTATTGCTTAGAATCTTTTTGCACCATGGCAAACTTATCATTAGTTAGCTGAATGCAAATAGAAAAAGGTTGAAGTCCTGAGAATTTTGCTTTCTCACAGGTAAGATGGTAGATTCTGTGGCCTAAGTCAGATGGATTTTGAACCTGCGATGGCTGTTTAAGATTATGGTGGCCCTCAGTCTTACAATGAACAATTACTCCCTACCCAACAGTTACTTCAGGGCCCAAGATACTGCCTTATCAACTAAATATTTATATATATAAAATACTTGTCTGTACAAACATAATGTAGAATTTCTAACCTGCTTATTTGTTTTGAAATATGTCTGAGAATGTATTAATGCCTCTTGGTTTAAATAATTATTGATATAAACATGCCAGTATGACTCTTGCTTTGTGCATTCAGGGACAAATTTAAGATACTATTCAAGATAATTCTGTTTTGTTTTGTTTTGTTTTGTTTTCCGGAAACTGCTTTCCCACTTCGGCAACACTGTCCTAAATTGCTTTTTACTTTTTGTTATTAGTAAGCTTTCTTAATTTCCACACTTTGTTGCACGTGTCCTCAATGAATGAAGAAGGAAACAGTACTATTTGGATAGACATCTACTTTCACTTGGACTTCTGCAAAGTTTTTAGGCTGCAGATTCAGTTACATTAAGGTGTGGTCTGTGAGCGGATTTTGTACAAGTTTACCCCTAAGATAACAATAATAATATTACAGAATACTTTCCAAGTAGTCAAACTGTGACCCTAATGGAGAGAAGAGTGTGTAGCAGTACTTTTTAACAGTTACTTTAAATGCTCATATGGGAAAAGAGGCCCAAATGTGGTGTCGCAGATAGAATCCTGCTCGTTTCCACCAACCTTCATACTACCAAAGTACTGAAAAGGACCTCTGTGTAGCTGAGTATGACTGTCCCAATGGATCAGTATGCAGGTTTCAGTTTTCGTAAGAGTGGTGAAATGTATTTTTTTAAAATGCTTGGGTTTTTAATTTTTTTTAACTTTGTGGGAACATTTTAATTAAGTTTTGCTTTCCAAACCTGAAGACTAAGGTTAAAATAACCTTGCAGTTTACTGTGATATGAAAGGGTCAATGCTGACATAGCATTTTGCTGGTTTCTGTTGGCTTGGCTGGATGAATTTCATGCTGTTGTTGTATGTATCTGTTCTTTTATTTCAGCTCCACTTTGTGGCAATATGTAGCATTCCTCAAAAAATGTTTACATTTTTTGCTTCTCCATATACCCAATTAGCATGAGACATCTGATTTTGAAGCACTCAGACACTTCTTTCTCATGGCACCAAGGTCAAGCCCCAGAGAATCCACTAGCGTTAAATGTGACATGCAGCAGAAGGAAGAATTGGGCTTGTGTGCGTTTGTTGCTTCTCTGTCATGTGAGAAAGACTTTTTCCCCCATTCTTCCATAATAGGGTTTGGAAGATGCATGTGGTTTGGTAGTTTATTCCCCTACAGAAAATATAAAATATACTAAGCTTTCGCTAGAGAATTTATCCATGGCATGAATACAAAACAGAAGGGAGATCGTTAGCTTAGTTTAAGCTAATGCATTGTGCTTAGCAGTCAGGAGGTATGCAGCCACCTACAGCAGCTCTGCTGATGCGTGGGGAGCTCTCTAGCTGAGCTGACTTGGGTTTTTGTCAACCATCAGAACCCATGAATATCAGCAAGGAAAATCTTAAGCCCTTAGAAAGGTTGTTGCCTTCTGAAAAAAAAAAAGGAGGGGAGGAGTGGGATAGGGCTGGTGTTTGCAAGATGTTTGTAATGAGCTGAAACATGAATAGGCAGCGGTGTCAGGAAGCTACCCAATAAGGGAGCTGAGCAGAAATTATGCATTTTCTCAGTTAATCGGTTTCCTGGTGTAGGGACGTTATTCAACACATTCTCCATTCATTCATGGAATTTTTTAGGGCAAAAGCATCTGCCTTGCTAATGCTAAGCAGCACCCATAAGCCTCCTTCCCTCCTCTTTGGGGTTTGTTATTTTGCGTCTTCAAGCACAGTTTCCCACATCACAAGGAAGCAAACCAACAGCACAAATCCAATGTGTTTATCTCCCCCTTGCAGATAACATTCAAAAAGCTGAAACACTTCCTCCAGCATTGGGATATGGAGTTTTCTTTTCTGATTGTGCTTTTTTATTTCTTTCTTTGGGGTTCTTTTGTGGTTTTTTTGTTGTGTGTGTCTTTTTTTAATTCATTTAAGTTATTTCCTTTTGTAACATGCGGTTACAGAGTCAGGCACCGTGAGCACTGTACCTTGTGGCCTCACTTTCTTTTCCTGCTTTTTTCCTCCTCCGCAGATCCCTCATCCCGGCAGCACTGATCAGTCCCATACTTCCATGCAGCAAGGTTTGCACGTCCCTCACCCCAGCAGCCAGTCAGGGCAGCCATTACATCACAGCGGGCCTCCTACCCAGCAGTCCCGGCAGCCGCCCCCGGCCGCTTCTAGCAACCATCCACACAGTGACCTGACCTTTAATCCCTCCTCAGCCTTAGAGGGTCAGGCTGGTGGACAGGGAGCACCCGACATGCCGGAGCCCTCGCTGGATGTAAGTCTGTGTCATACTATCATCTGCCTGCCATAGCGTGTGCTTCGCATCGCGGCGGGAGGGCGGGGAGGGCGCGGGGACGGGGAGCCGCTTCCACAGCACATGCCATCCCTTCATGCTTTGGTACATGGGCACAGGTGCTGCAGCCGAGGTGACAGGGTGCTCCTGGCTTGCTGGGAGAACGGTTCTGGTTTGAGCAGCTGCGTGGTGTGTGAGCCATAGCCTCTTCCTAGCACCAAGGCAGGCATTTCTTCAGACGGCAGTTCAGGCACCAGGCTGGGAGCCATCTCCTCCCGTCCCCCTCATCGCTGGACGGGAGCTCCCGTGTGCTCATCTAGACCCTGAAGCCATCGCGGTGCCTGCATAAGAGGAAGGACGCAGCTGTGTGTGGTTTCTGACCGTGGCAGAGCTGTGCCAAGCGAGCTGCAGGCTGAGCCCTGCAGCATGCCCTGGCCGGTGGGAGGGGGATCTGTGCTGGCCCACCCTGTGGCACCGGCCCAGCTCCCTGTGGCCAAATCCAGGCTGTGCCCATGCATACCCGCTCGTGCGGGTAGCTCAGCAGCACAAGTTCTTCCTCCTGGTACGCCACATAGGAAGATAAACAGCAAGGATGTCTTTTGCCTCCTTAGCCACTATGGGAGGCACCTCACAAGTAAACAAAGATAAACCTAGTTTTAAGGCCAAAAGTAATCTTCTGTCTCTTACCATCCATTCAGTGGAGCCGGAAGTGAATTATCTGAGGTATCTCTCTGGTTAACCACCTACCTCCCAAAATATAAATTCCTTAGCACTAGGATCGGATTTTCATTTGAGTTGTGTGTTCCCGTATGTGTATCTTCTGTCTGTTCCAAAGTCTGCTGCTGCACAGTGTAATTTTCTGAGAGAAATGTTCGCCTCTGTGCCTTGGATTTATATCTGTATTCACTGTTGCTGTATACTTACGTCTTCCCTGTCACACACAAGCACTGTGCCGGCAGGTAGCCTCGCAGAGGGGAGGGAAGGGGTTACGGGAGGGATAGATGCTCCAGTTACAGGAACAGTGCTCAGTGGAGTAACTTCTATCTGAACCAGACTGCTGCTGTTTCACACAACACAGTCATATGCACGTCCTTTGGGAGCGGTAGTTCATATGGCAGTTAGAGTTCTGAACCCTTAAGGACCCCGTATGAGCAATATTAATAGGTGAAATAAAAATGTCTTTTTTTTTCTTCAAATATTTAAGCAACATAAAGTATGTTGTTATGGGTCAGGCACTCATTCCTTGGTGAAAAGCAAAGTAGAAAAACATTTATCACAGTACTGTGGTTATCACTGATGGAGGCATGCTGGATTCTTAATGGGAGGCTGAAATTACCTTAGCTAAATGAGAAGGCAAGTGCTATATAGTGGGGGCAACACAGTTTTTTGAAATATGTGTGAGCTCAATCATGAGCAGATGGATTATTTTAATGGGTTTACCTTTCAGTGGCTGTGTTGTGGAACCAGGCTGAATAAAGTCCCATGCAGCAAATGGAACAGGGGACTGTACCATGGACAACTTGGTCTGCTCCCTACTGACATGGTCACATTAATTCTTTAGGACTTCAACGTGATGCAGTCTAAGGTTTAACCTGGGTTAAAGGGTACATCTCATACAGATGCAGGTGACCTGCACTTGTACCTCAGGCAGCAGAGGCACCGAGAGTCCAATGACTGGTTAAACCTCTCAAGTATTCGCTTCAGGAGCACTGGGCGCACCTCTCCAGATTCTGCCTCTTAAGTCTAGCACATTCCCCATAGCTTCTGCCCCCTTCCCCCTCACAGCCCCCGGCGCTCCTCCGTCTCTTACCTCTGCTCCAGCACAGCACCCTCAATGCCCAGCAAGTCCTTTCTGAGGTCTCTGGTTTTCACACCAGCTGGGCAGCCAAGGCAAGCCGAGGTCACCCTCAAAACTTAGAAGACTTCATTTTCAGAGATACTGAGTATATTGTTTAAAACTTTCACCTTTCTAAAAAAATTTTTTTTAAAATCCCCTGTATACAAGAATGAGTCTCAGAGATGTTATGTTAAATTTTTAAGAATTGAGTTGTAAAATCATAGGACAAATTCAACCATATTTTACTTTCTACATGTTTGGTGGGGCTGCAGTTTTATTTTGGGCTTCTGTACTAGGTATTCATAAAAAATTATGATAGCAGGTGAAATACATTTAAAAGCCTTATATCTTTAGTCTAGTACTATGACAATAGTATTTCTACCATGAATAAAAGGAGGCGGTATTTTAAGAAAAGCATTCCTTCTGGGAGATTCTGTTTATGTAAACTTGACATTGCATTTTTTTCTAAATGCTTAGGAAGTAATAAACTTTTTTCTGCATTTCATGTTTAGCTTATTGAAAAATATGTTCATCCATATAACATTAGAAGACGAAGCTGCATTTACACAAGAGTAATAGAAGCACATAAATATAATATTTGCATGCTAAATGTGATGCAGTCGTGATGCAGTCAAGCTTTTAGTGTTATAGTACTTGAAAACATAGAATGACTTAAAATTAATTTCTCATCCCTACTGTTGAGTTTGTTAAAGCAGTCCATATTTTTCTGTGTTTGCTTTAATACAACCCTGAATATAAAGGGAGTTTATTACAAACTCTTCCCTGCTGTTTTTTATATATTACGACACTTTTAGTCTTGACTAGGATATGGTGAGATGCAGAATAAAGCAGAAAACATTGCCTGGTACACAATCCAGGAGTTACGATTTGCTTGTTATCTGTCAGATCAGAAACAATCTGAGTGATGGTTGGAAAGACAAAATTTTGTATTTGAAACACAGTGTTAATAAAAATATAAATAAAAGCCCCACAACTATTCCTTTTGATATTTTAAAACTTTGTGGAGGTCAGTGCCTCTTCTGCTGGATGGGGTCTTGTGCTCCTGACCCTTTAAAATGTCTGGAATTGCATGTAATGCTGTAGTTGAGAAGTACTTCCAACCATTGTAAACTCACTGCCACAGAAAGGAAGAGGACTCACCCACCTGCCTTGCCACTCCCCTCCCCAGGCCCTCCTTTCAGTTGGGTTTTTTCCTCTTTTTTTTCTTTTTTTTTTTTCTTTCTCGGCTAGTTTTAACCCTGGGTGAGTTCCCTGCTCCAGCTCACTGCCTCAGAGCTTACATCAGCGCACAGAGGCATTAGGGGTGGCTGAGGGGTGAGGAAAGGGTGCAGGCTTTGGGCGACCATCTCACTGACATGTGCAAGTCAGATAGACCAGTCTCTGTTGATTTACCTTAAAGCTCAAATGTGTATTACTCAAACTGCATGTTTCAAGTTTTTAATTCAGTCTTCTATATGAAACTAACATACATAATGAGCGTTTATCAAGAAGTTTCTGTCAGCATCGCTAGCCAGGAAATATACTTTGTTCATTGATGAACTTTGTGATGGGGAGGTTGATTGAGAAACCCTGATTGAGATGGTCATGTAATTCACAGGTGAAAACTGAATAATAGAGACTTTCACGAACAAGTGGATAATGCATCGTCTTAGGGTATTAGGTTTGTGTCGCTGCCTTCTGATTTATTTGGATATATACATATGAAAGCCAGTTTCCAGGAATGTGTGGTCTTTAATCCCTTTTTTTCTCAATTGTGTTTCTGTTATCTGTAATTTTCCTTTTATCTCTATATTTTATAGCTGCTTCCAGAACTCACAAATCCAGATGAGCTGCTTTCGTACCTGGATCCTCCTGATTTGCCAAGCAATAGCAATGATGACCTTCTGTCTCTCTTTGAGAACAACTGAAACCATATGTATTCTCCCTTCCCTTTCACTTGTTCACACGTGTGTGGCTGCACAGCGAGGAATCTTAACACTCCTTTTCCACAAGAGAAGAAAAAAAACTCACAACTTGATCCAATGGTGCACTCCCTGCTTTCTTCATCTCAGAACTGCTTTTGTTAGCTTCAAAGACTGCGAAAGTGACGGGAGAAAAAAATAAAAAAAATAAATAAATGCAGTAATCTCCGAGTCTGCCGTGCTACACGTGACAAAGAAGCATAGACAGTTGTGCAGCTATTGGAAACCCCATTTGTTGTTCATCCTCTAGAGAGAGAGTTCTGTGATAAACATAGTGTGAAGTATCTTGGCAAAAATGAATCTTGGCAAGGGAAGAAAAGGCAACAAAATGGAACTGTCTTTAATTGACCCATCTCAGAGTGTCCTTCCAACGCGTGTTCTTCCATTTTTTTGAAACTGTATCTCCCTCCACCCCACCTCCCCTCTGCCCCCCTCCAACCACAGGTTTGTGTTGGAGCGATTGTCCTGGCCACACACAAAAAGAAAAACAAAAACACATACAAAGCTCCGAAAAGCACAAATCCTACAGTGAAGTGGCAAAGATAGGGAAGACCTACAGGCCCATCAGAGGGAGCCAGCAGTTTAGCTAATGCGACTTCAGTAACGGAGTCCTGAGAATTTCCAGGCTGCAGCCGTGGGTGTTGGTATTTCTGCAAGTGCAGGAATCTTAACCACCTCTTTGCAGAGGATTCCTCTGGCCAAACACACAGATTGGAAACACCCAGGAAAAATAATAATAAAAGTTTGCCATGTTTAGGGATTTTTTTGTGGTTTTGGTTTCAAATCAGTACCGTTTGTGGCTGCGTTAACATCCAGCTGCTGAGGTTGCTGCAATAGATCTTTTTGCCATGTATGCCATACGGAATGGAAAAGAGAGGGAGGGGGGATGCAAACCAAACTGTTCCTGATTATTACCTACAGCCTTCGGTGCCCAGAGCGTTTGTGTCACTGTGTGTACTGCACAATACATACATAGTAAGACAAGCTGGGTTGAAGGCAGCCAGGAAGTCATTGCAGGATGGAGGGAGAGTAACATCACTATCTGCATAATTATTTTTAATAATCAGCTTGAGAAGGGGCATTGACATTGGACAGACATCTTGCAACTTCATTTTTGTTTTGCTTTGCGTTCCGTTTTCGTGACTGTTACAGATAATTCAGCCTTTTTCTTTTCTCCTCCTTCAGTTTCTTTTTTTAAACTTTGGCTGCCGGGATGAGCTCTTTCTCCTGAAGGACCGGGCATGGGGAGAATAAGTAACTGTTGGTAGATTGCTACTGCCCTCAAGAGACCCTGCTGCCACAATCACTGTCTTGCCCCTGTGATCTGTGCTTCTCGTGTGGTTGCTGCTCCTGCATGAGCTTCCTATTGCTTCTGTGCCCATTTCTGTGCTCTTCGTCTCTCTCTCTCTTTCTCTTTCTTATAAATGATGTACAGTAGCTGTGTAAGAAGTGCATGTGTGCCAACTTTGCCCTTGTGGTGCAACATTTCAGCTTTTGCCCACTGTACAGTTATTGGTTTTGTTTCTTTTTATTACTAAAGCAAATTTGATCCTACTCCTTTTCCTCGTCCCAAATCCAATCAAACACCCTTTGTTTGCTCGCCACAATACGTTTTAAACTGAAGTGCCAGGCAAAATTTTGTTTGTACCTGTCGGTTTGACTAGATAGCTTCCTAGCCCTCTGTGTTTAGTTTGCAATGCTGTAAATGGCATGCTCTGTGCTTATGACTCTGGATTTGCTTTCCTCACCAAAGTCATATTTGTAAATTCTTTGCGGTTTTTGTTTTATTTTGCTCTTTTTGTTAACGTTTCCCACTACTGCTGTACATGCGTTATGATATATATATGCTAGTCAGCAGCACCTTGCTGTAGATATTAAAGGAAATGGCGGTTTAGTTCTTTTATTTTCCAGTAGGAGTATTGAATCTGTCAAACATATTATGTAGAGATGGTCCCACACTTATATTTTTCCTGTTTCAAGTTTTTTTAAGAAAGGCGCTGTTCATTATGCAAAATCAATTATTTTAAGAATTGCTATTGTAAATATCTTTGTGAATATTTTAGTATCGTCTTTGATAATATTCAACATTTTCATGATCTGGTTATACTTTTGCTGGTGTTTTTAAATACCTTGTCTGAAGATAAATATGGGTCCTTTTTTAAAAAAGAAAATTGAGGGTTCTTTAACAGAATAAGGGAGTTGTGTTTTTTTCTTTTTTTCCCCTGTTTTATTTTGATGAATTAGCCGAAATTTCATATCCATTTGTGTGATGAATGAATTGATACATCAGGCAGTACCTGGACAATCAGAGCCCAGCTCTGTCGTGGAAACATAAAAATAAGTGATTGCCTAGGGAAAAAAAAAAAAAACAACTAACCAACCGATATTCATGGACTGTGGTGACTGTGGGCTGGTCATGGCAGAGATTTTGTTCGTTTGCCCAAGTGAGCGGAACACCTAGCACCAGCTGTCTGAACAGGTAAAGATGCACTAAGGCAAGCAGCAAGTATGTAAGGTACCATATTTATATCACTATACTGGTGCTCCGGTCTCTGAAACTGGGGCATGGTAACACTTAGGGATGTTGGTGGGTGGGGGAGGGAAACAGTATAGTATATTTTATTCTGCTTAGAAGTGTCTTTTTTTCTTATGTAGGCTTGACAACCTGTAGAGGTTCTCTGCAGAATATTAATGATACCTTGGTGTAATACATGGTAATATGGTTGTGGTGTGGTGCTGCTATCACACAATTCCTAGGAAGACCGTTCTTCAGTTACAGATGTGTTTTTGTAGCCATTTTACTGTAGTCGTTTCCCCCTGTATTTCTGCTGCATTGTTTATATAGGTATTGAAGTCATTTGCAGGGGTGGCTAATGATAAACTGACTTTATGCCCTTAGAGTTTGGGGTTTTTGTTCGGGGTGGGGGGGGGGGGGGTTTTTTAAGCCATAGGTTTGGGAATAAAGAAGATTTCTCACTATTGGTTGGAACTGGTTGCTCAGGTTTTTTTGATTGATTCTATTTAATGTTCCACCCTCCATTGATTCCTGAGCAGCTAAGTTAAGTCACCTGAAATGATTTTTCTCTTAAACACAACATTAGTATTTTAAACCAGGTATGTTAAGGATTGACCTTTTGCTAACTGGTAGTATTTAAAATGTATCATTTAAAAGTACCTGTTGGAAAGCATAAAGGGGGAAAAAAAACCCCACTATAGATATTAGCAATACGTTTGGAGCAGTGTTTGCATCTGCTTTGTACAGTAATAGAGAATTAAAGTGGACGGTTGACATTTTTAAGCTTACAGAAACGTTTGGTTTCTAAGCAGAACTTAAGAGAGAAAATACATTTTTTACCCATCACCCAAATGTTGGACATTTGAGACAGTTTTAAAACTTGTCTGTCAGCTAAAATCAGGTACTGTATAGTGGAGTCAGTATGAAAAAGCTTCTAAATGAAAATTTAGTTATTTTTTTATCTGTTCACTGCCGTATTAAAGTTTAGAGAAAAAAACCTAGCAAATAGGGTAATCACAGTCATTTCTTTTAAAGCTTAATTATTATATGAAATTCCAGTAGTATTTTTATTCTTCTTTTTTTTTGTTTGTTTACTTTTTAATTGTTTCCCTATGGAAGTTCATCTGGGAAAGAACCCACAGAGATCTACAGTTCTGCTGCCAAGACATTATTATAGGACTGACAGATACACGCCAATGTCTGCAGCGGAGACTCAAGGGACAGCTGTACATATGTAAATGACAAATAGAGACATGTTAACAGAAATGCATTCATTTTCCTTGGAATGTGCATTGTTTTTATTTCGCAGGAAAAAAAAAAGCTTGAAGCTCCATCTTATGTGGAAAATGAATCCTGTTTGTTAGCGTTTGTGGAGTCTCAGCATTTGTTTCACTTTCACTTCTGTAATATACTCTGATCTTTTGTTTTGTTTTATCTACATGTAATATTTAGCTTATGTGTACTAGTCTATCACCTGTGTATTTTTAGGGTGCTACAGAAATAATGAAGAAAAATAAGGGGATTAAAAAAAATTGTAACCAAATTCATACTTTGTACAATTTTTGATATCACGATCAGAGAAGAATTAAAAAAAAAAAAAAGTACAATCTGAAGTAACATGCAAAAATGGCCATTGTCTTTGTTTGTACATTGTATGTACAGTACAATGCAATCATTTCATACTTTAAACTGGTCAGAAAAAATAATTGTGATTTTTAGTCTTGCAAAACTGTATGTAGTTAGATGATGTGACAACCTAATATTTATCTAATAAATATGTATTCAGATGAAACCTGTATATTAGGTGTTCATGTGGTTATTTTGTATTTAAAGATCAAATTATTTGACTATTGCTAGACATTTATATACTCTGTTGTAACACTGAAGTATTCTCGTTTGCTCATGTTAATTTTTTTTTCCTAAATAAATCTACAAAATTAAGGTCTGGCTAATTGGCAGCTGCTTTGTAAATTTTGAGTTTCTTTTTGAAATAACCAACTTCCCCTTTGCCCTCCCTGGTCTGTGTTAATGTGGAAGTCAGCTGGGCAGGATGGACCTTTTCAGGGACCAGGACTTGCTGCAGGAAGGGAAAGGGGCAAACACCCTGGAAGAGGCACAGAATAAAAGATTGTGAATGCAAATTTACTGATAAGCATGGGATCACATAGAAAAATGTCCCTGCTGAGCAAGATATTGGCAACTTGCAGTTCAGTACGCAGGGCACTGTGTATCACCTAAACAAGTAGTACTTAAAAAATGGCCATGGCATGCACAGGTCGTGTCCCGGCGGAGTTCTGCGCCCATACTTAGCCACGGCCACAGATGCCAGTCACTTTGCATCTGAGAACTTGTTTTAATAGAGAATTACTGAGTATCTCTGCATTTGTATGTGGCATTTGTGGAAGTGTTTAGTCTAAACCCACCTTTGAAATGCATTCAAATACATGGGAACAACCTAACCATTTCAGAATATCAGTATCTATACAAGTATGTAATTGAGATACAGCAATTCCTCTACAGCTCCACAAGCACACAAGTCCTTACTGTTTGTTGAGATACACACAAGTATGTATACATACATATATTTTTTAAAAAATCTAGACTAGAGATTCATTGTCTCGAAACTAGGAAAAATCATTTGTTTCTGACTCTCAACTTCAGCCTTCCTTGCTGGCACTACCCATTACAATGGGCTTTTAGGACACCATAATAAAACTGAGTTACAGGGCACTCGGTAGTGAAACAGAAAAGATATTTATCCATGCCAGCCAATAACTAATGAATGTTTTGGTTTTGGTGTTCTGTTTTCCTGGAAGCTCCCAAGAAGTGTCAGCGAGACATTGTGCAAACCCGCTTCGGCACTGTACAGATGGAGAAAAGTACGAAGAGCTCGAGTGATGTCCTTAAGCTCTGTACATTTTTCAAGCTTACTTTGAAGGCTGAGGAGGCTATGACAACTCTGAAAGTGGAGTTTCTCCCAGATGTCACCCAAGGAAGGATCCCAGGATAGGTACGATGTGTGTGTGTATCCAGTTGATGCTGGTGTCTCCCGTCCCGCGCTCTGGCAGTGTGTCTGTGCATCGTGCACTCTGTGCTTCCAGGCAGCCACCTACATGAGTATCTGTCTGTGACTTCTCTGCTTACCAGTGTGCTTACCAGTTGTTGAACAACTTCAGAACACTCTTACTTCCTTACATTTTTTCTCTACTCTTCCTAATCAGTATGGATCTCTGAATCACATTATTTTGATTGTGCACTTCATGGTCTGCTGCCATGTGCTTCATCATGTCTTTTACAGGAGCAAGAGACTGAAAACGATTAGAAACATGGAAGAAGGACTCACTGTTTGTTTTCTGCTTGGATGATGGGGATGGGAGTCCTGTGTTTAAATATTGCAGCTTGCTTTCCTTTAAAGAAGTAAGCTAGACAGCATATGAAACAGTTGTACAACTCTCACCTGATATGTTATATATAATGCTGTTATTTGTTATTCTTCTCCATTTCCCTTTAAAACAAATTAACGTATTCTTACATTCATGTGCCTAGTCTTTATTTATATGTATGTTTAGCCAGAACCTACTTCTCTCTTACTGCGTAAGTTCCAAGTCTGTACAAATCTTCTTGTATCGTGAACTTCCAGTCATGAATGATTACCTTTCTTTTTTACATTTTGAATTATTACCAGCATGTCACTTTATTACAGTTTTCCATCTTCTATGTTGCTGAAATCCTACCGACTCTATGCAGGATATTACTCCTAATGCCTGCCTTTCTGTCAATGCACTATTCACATTTGTTGTCTCTAAAAGAAACACAGGATTTTTCTTGTATCAGACAGACCTCCGAAATCTTCTGCTGAGGTATCTTGTCTCCATCAGTCTACAGGATTTTCCGGGGGAACGTAAAAATAGTCCACAAGGAACCTAATCAATTATTCAATTTTATTTATACAGTGAGCAGACAGCAATTACGTCACTGCTCCTACAGGAGTTAGCATACAGCATGGTACAGATGGACTTACTGGTTTGTTTGCTACGTAGTTCATCTGCATTTCCAGAAGCTCCTTGCCTAAATCATAATAATTGGTTTTCTGCTATTTAAATCTATCCTTCTGTTACAAACATTCTCTTTTCGAAGTGTGTGCACTAGATGAGATTAAGCTATTTCCCCTGTTTATTGAATATGTCTGCTTGGTTTGTCCGATTACTGAACTCACTATATTTGTTGATAGATCCAGTTACAGTAAAGTTAGCTTCTCTAGAAACACTAGTATCTACCACTTTAAAATACACAGGTTTCTTGACACTTTTTGGGCTTTATTAGACATTCTAAGAATTTTGGGATTATCAGTTCTGTTTTTCCCCTAGGTCAGAGTTTTGACCAATTACATTTTTAATTGAATCTTACAATCTAGACTTTCCTGTTTGTCCATAGTTGTTTCATGATGTTGGGTTTTTGGATTTTGTTGAACTATTCTGGAACATTTAATTTCATTTGTCACCTTGTTCACGTATCAACACATCAATTATTGTGAACATGGAGACAGGTTGTTAGTTTTAATAAATTTTAACTGGTCAAACACTAGAAAAATAGAAATATTTTTTAAAATATTCAGTCTGTTGTTAAGGTTGTATTCTTTTTTTGTTGTCTTCATTCGGTTTGCAAAAACTATTGAAATATCCCACGCTTATTAAATGAAGTGCTGGAGTTGAAGTCTTATTGGGGCTTTAATGCATATTTAAATTTATTCAAATTTTTACCAACTATTCTTATGTTTCAAATTTATAATCAGTGCTTATTTTTTCCTGGTTTGTTACTTCTGTATTTCTTAGAATATACATTTTTAAGACATGCAAAATCAGTGAATTTTGGACTTACCCATGTACCCATCTGATTAGCTGTCCTAGTTAGTGACTGTTGAAAATACCCTCTTCATAAAGTTATGCATAATGTGTTGCTTCACAAGAAATCCTATTTGGCTAGCAGTTTTGCTTTCTGAATTATGAGTGATGGTCCCTCTGGGAAGAAGCATTACATTCATATTGCCATTATCGAACTGATGGCAAAATGTGCAGGCGTGACACTGAGATGGAATCAAAAGTTTAGGAAACCTAGACTCCTAACTCCTCTGAATGCTAATAGAAATTCTTACCCTGAGCTTTTAAGTATTTCACCAAACATTTCATTATCCAAAAATGATGTTCTTAGTTGTAAATGTGACACACATTAATTTGCATCTGACAACTTGTTAGCTCAGATGATTGTCACATGCGATTATGTCATATGTCATAACGTTCCATGCTAGCTAACGCAGTAATGCTGTTATATGCTGATGGTAAGCAATCCGTTCTGTAGTGAAATAGCAAAAAAGCAGAAAGGAATCAGAGAGATTCTGTATTGCAAGGTTGGTTCCAGCAGAATTGTTAATTAGAAAAACTGGTGGAATTTTTTTTAGTCTTGCTACATCTGTGAAGCTTTTAATTTCTGGGTGATTCTTGTTCAAACTGATGCTATCTGACTATTTTTAGCTTTCAGCTCCTGTTGTGAAGTTGTACAACTAAAAAACATGTCTCAAAACTATGATTATTGTTAGAATTAGTTTAGTGCAGACAGGATAATTCATCTTGTACAGGGTACAGAGGCAGCTGTTACCTCAAAGAGTCATCATTCAGATTTACACACAAGACAAATTCAAGGAAAACCAAAGGCTTTACCAGGCAGCTGATTAAAGGAGAGCTCTTGAGAAACAGCATGGAGAAGGAAGGTCATGAAAACATGACAATGTAAGGAAAATAACTGTGTAGAAAGCTGCTAAATATTGGGGAGGGGAAAAGATCAGAAAGGGGACCAAACTGAACCAAAAGCCCATAAGAAGGTAATTTTTAAAAATCAAGTACTGTAGCAGGGATGGGGAATGAAAAACATATAGTTGGGAATCTGGAGTTCTGCTGGTGGCGTGCTGCACAGGACCATGCGTCCCATGCCTCTGTGAACACTGCAACCATTTCCCACTTGAGTTGCAAGTAAAATTATCTTCTAAAATGTACTTCAGCCTAGGATGTCATATTACCACTTTGTCAGTCTTAAAATGCTAAATGTGTGATGTTCTTCCCCTTTCTTTCACCTGGCTGCATTTTCTAGTGTTCTTGACTGATTATGGGAAGTGTCAGTACTCTGTTTTTGGTTTTATCAGTTATGTGTTTGTTACATCACAGAAACAAGACCTGGTCAATGGAGTCACACACCGAGAGAAAAGATGAGGCACGGCAGGAGCAGGTAGCAGTGAGAGAACCGATGTAGGTTTCCATGCAAGTGGGTGTTGCAACAGCCTCTCGGGATGGGATGGGGAGCAATGCGGTGCTGACTTCCACTCCCCGGGAGGGAGCTGCTAGGAGTCTCCTCTAATGAGTAATTCCTGGGCAATTCCATTTCCAGTAAGATCATCCCAAGCTCCAGACTTACCTTACTCATACAAGATGAAGTAGCATGACTAATCAATTCTAAAAGTATTTCTGATACTATTACCTTGTTCCTCAGACCAGGGGTGGTACTTCACAGGTAAATAAACTGAACAGATTCCTATAAATTTCAAGTCCTGTTATAATTGAAACATCTGTGGTTTAGAATATAGAAGGGCTTCCATAACTTTTGCTGTATCTTAATGCTGTTTTGTAAGTGTGCAAAGCATCTCCTCACCCACCCACAGACAAACCACCTATCTAGACGTCCTGAAGCTTTGTGAGTCCACTGGGAGTAATAGCTGCATTTTTCTTGTAGCCTAAAAATACACATTTAAAATGTCCTACATGCCTCATCAGGCTGTTGTGATCTCTCTGTAAATGTTCACGGACCAGCTGTAGTGGTGTACGGACAATCTTCTGGGAAACTGCAGGCAGCTCCAAGGTGCCCTGGGCACTGCGTAAAGGCGCTGTGTAATCCAACATATTAGCAGTGAGTTTCCATACATTATGCAGGGAGATTGAGTAATGAATTCCAAGCAAGCAATGTCACTCAGAACTTCTGAAACAAAAATGCTAATCACAGCTGTAAAGAGCATGAGTGGATTGAGGTTTTTCTTGTATGACTATTTGTAGGTAATTAGTATGAAGTCATGTGGGGAAACTCCTCCTTTACATACAGTGTGTGCTGGAGAGAAGGTTCATGTTGTGAGCTGGGTTACTACAAGTTCCTAAGAGGAAACCTTGACTGGGGGAAATATTTATTAGCATTTTTTCCTTTTATCTGTAAATGTACCTGTGTGGCTACTCTGCGCCCCTTGAGCTCTTGTATGATTTAATTTCACACTGCAATCACTTAGTATAATGGAAAGGTCTTTCACCATCTCCCCCACTCTAGTCCCCATTCATAAATAAATGCATATCACAGATACAGATCACAGAAATCCTTTCCAGGTCTCAACTCATCATCTAGCTTAGCCAAAACCTTGAAGAAAAAATTACGCTGAGTGAAGTGCAGCACATCGGGCTCTGCAGGTGGAGGGTGGGAATGCGCACTGCAAGTTCCTGCTCTCTCCATTTAAAATCAAGCCGAGTCCCTGTATGACCTCTCCCTCTACTAACAGTCCAGATTAGCAGAGTCCTTGAGATAACTAGGTCCCAGATGTGCAAGGGTTCTTAAAATCAATGTTGAAATCAATACCATGGGAATTGCCTGTATTACAGTATCAAGTGATGTCCATGTGAAATCGGCTTAATGGTAGATGGCTGCAGTCTGTATTTTATTTGCATGGTGTAAGCATACAGCCCCATGAAGAGGATATCGGTGTGCCACAAAGGTGAGTTGCAGGTTCTTGCATTCTTGCAGTTGGTAGGTTGCAAAATGTGATCCTGCCACAGCTGCCAAGATCAATCCAACAGCAGCAATCCAAGATTGAATAATAAATACAGTTAACCTACATTCCCATGTCACAAACAAGTAGGCATGGAGTCGGACATGTCACCTTTTTATCAGTGCAGTGTCTGTCTGCTGGGAGGTAACACCATTTCAAGCCCCTTAAAATGAAAATCCCCCAATTTAGGTCATGTTTCAAGCATTTAGTCCTTCTGTTTCTTTAGAAGTGTCACTTCAACTGCTGTTGTTTCCTGTCCATCTTGGCACAATGGTGGTAATATTTACTCAGTTACTTCAGTCCTGTTTATGAAGACTTTTAAGTTGTAAGCAATGTATCAATATGAAATGCTGTTATTGTATCATTTAAGGTTATTTTTCCTATGCAGGAATATCTCTGCTAGGACCTAAGAAGGGTCCTTTAATAGGTGTGTTTCTAAAAATACCTATTTAGAAACTTGTATCAAAAGGGTCCTCCTTGTTTATCTGTCTGTAACTTCTGTATTGTCTTTTGAGGTTGGGGGAAGGGAGAGAGAATGATGACATCTGTAGGGTGGGTACCCATCTTCCTGACAGCTCTGCTGAAGCATCTATCTTGACTTTTGTCTGTGCTGCCACATTCTGTTGCCTATCTTGTATAGCGCAGGGACGCCAGGTGTGCTTGTTTTCTAGCCAAATGTACTTATCTCCTAGCCAGATTTTGAAGAACTTCAACGATGAACATATCTTCCAACAGATGTGTTCAAAGCTCCTCTAAAATCATTTCAGTTTGCTGAGCTAGCTCTGTGCCTCATTTGGTAGTGATCTAGGGTGGTCTTTGACAGAGTTGTTGGAGCATTTTTTTCTGTCCTTCTTGGAGAGTGACCTCTGTCTCACAAGTTCCTAGTCATACTCTCTGCATGAGCTTTAATTCATCTGACTGTGCAGAAGTAGACCATAACGAGTGATTTAGTAGCTTTATTGCATAAGCCTAGAGATAATAATTCAGTCCATATTCCCAAATAAAGAAATCACCACCGTGAAAGAAAGCGAGTTGTTCTGCCTTCTCACCAAGGCCTGCAAATGAGGAGAACTGCATTGTTTGCTCTACCAAAGACATGTGTGAACTCTTAGCAAAAGTGTTCAAAGCTGTTCTGCCGGTGTTCCCCAAGTGTGAAATAAGATGGTATTTTCTTTTGCTCTTCTTTTGTCTTGTTTATTAAATAATACATCCTTCAGGGCCAGAACTGTCTGTTGTTACAGGTATGCACAGAACTTCACACACAAGTACTAATTTTGGTTTGGGCACCTAGTGGCTACTACAATTTAAACAACATTAAAAAGAGTGTGAGGGTTTTTTTATGGTCACTAGAGAATAAGCAGATTGATGATTAGATTAGGTGAAGTTATCATTTCCCAAAAAGGGACTTGAAGCTGAGACGATACAAGGTAACTAGAAAATGCATACTGATTTAGCTACTATTAAAAAAAAAATAATTGCCTTTAGATTAGTAAAGGAATAGAAAACACCAGCATGGCACTGTATGTATAAAGTTGCTGTTCACCCCAATCTTGGATACTGTGCAAAGATCCCTTCATCTCAAAAAATCCATAAATGTGGAAACAGCTCAGAGAAGGGCAATAAAGATGATCCCAAAGACATGGAACAGCTTTCTTATAAATAATAATAATAGAGTTGGCTGTGACTTTTTAGTCTGGAAAAAAAATGACTGAGAGGAGAAAAGATGTAGGTCTAAAATCACGCACAGTGACAAAGATGGATACCAATCAACTTGTCTCCTCCAATAAAGAGGTAGGTCACATTAGATGAAGCTAATGGGAGCAATATTCGAAACAAACAGATTCTCGATGCGCTGAGCAGCAGGCCTGTGGAAGGGCAGCTTCCAAGTCATTGCCGAGGAAGCTGCTGATGCTAAGAGTTAAGACAGGTCCAATGAGTAGATAAGTACACAGGGGGGAAAAAAAAAAAAAAAGAAGATTACTATATACCAAAGCCACATCCAACTTGGGAAGTTCTCTGAAGTGGAAGCAGTAGGAAGTTGAAAGCATACTGGCCTGTAACACACCCCTCCCATTTTCACTCTTCCATAGGGATTCCTTCAGAGACAGGGTTTGGGACAAGATGGACCCTTTGGCATAGCCTGATGTGGTTCTGTAGTTACAAAGCACGGTACATGCCATCCCTACAATACTGCCAGCTGTTGAACTCCTGTCTCAAAACTCTTTAACTTGCTAAATTTATCCCTGATGTCCTTCCACTTAATGGGCATGAAGTATGGGTCTCTCTGGAGTGTGTGCCTGAAAAACAGTGTTCATCTAGGATTTCTCATTTGTCTATAATTGTCCGTTATATTTCTGCCCTGAACTCTGTGGTCAGGGTAGTGCTTTGATTGACAGCTTTCTGACGATTCAGTGAATGTCACTGATGAAGTCACTTTTAGCTGCTTGACAACAAAGAGCTTAGGCAGGATTGAAAGCTTACTATTCCTCATGTAGGGGCTGTCTTTGTGTGATTCTGTCATATTGTATCACATGGTTGCATTAATCTAACCTTCATTAGAATAACTTAATTTATAGTACAAGGAACGTGAAAATTACAGGTGCGTAACTACTATAATCATCCTTTGCTTGCTTTTTTTATTTTTTATTTTTTTGAAGAATCACTTTAGGAGCTATTTTTCCATATTCAAGGGATATAATTTTTAACAAGGGTAGGCTGCAATACTACGGATTAATGCTATTTAGATTTAGTGACTTACTGCCTTAAAATAATCTGTATGAAACCATGCATCCTTTTCAGAAATGTCTTAAAGAGAAATCCTGTTTCCATCTGGGAAGTTGAAAGAGCAGAGCAAGCAGACAATGTCACGTCTGTGCAGAGCGCATTTTGCGGAGACTCAGTGGTCCAGTTGTGTCCCATTAACTGCAAGGTTTATCGTAAATGAAAAGCATCAGGCGTCCTGAGTGTCCTTTGCTTCGGGTTTAATGGGGCAGAACACCATAGGTGTAGCACACTTGCATGAGCTTGTTGTGGAGAACAGAACTTCTTCTCCTGTTTGTTTTCAATGGAAAAAAAAATTGGTCTCTCATACCAGTGGCTTTGCATTAGTGATACGACTGCTGGTTGAAGAAGTGCTGATATGGTAATGGTGGGCTGTGGTTCACCTAGCAGTGTGGAACTGCACCGTTAATTATTTGGATGAAATAAAATGTATGCACATTGTAAAATATCCCAACAGGACTAGTTTTTGAGAGACAACGTATACTGGCGTATGAGAGGAGTTGTCTTGCTGCTGGTATGCTGATGGAAGAGCTTTCTTTGGCCTCACAGACCAGGACTAAACCAAAGATGTTTTGTGGCATTAAGAATTTGAAAAACTCTTGAAAGTTCTTACATACGGAATCAGGACGGCAACTGGAGAGGATTTCAAAATAGTATCTGAATATGACTGAAATAGGTAACTTTGATCTAAGTTACTAAGTTGGGAAAACTAAAATGATAAATGTTGTTACTTCCATATAAAATTTCCCTTTGCAAGCTATTTAACCTGGGCTGCTCCTCCTCACTTTTGCAGTCTCTCAAGCAGGTTTCCTGGCAAAGCCAAGCTCAGGCTACGAAATGATGTCACGGGCATCCCCCGGGGCTCTGCGAGGCCAGGGTGACACCGCAGGTATGTGCTCAGGGTCACCTATCTTTTTTGTCCTGTGTCATGACGTAACTCCCTGGGCGCTCTCGGTGAGTAACGCTGCACGGGCAGCCCGTGACTCCCATTTCTCTGCTGCGCCCAAGGATCCCGCGCGTGTGATGGCGGCAGCCCGGCCTTTCCCGCTGAGGTGCTCCCCTGGGGCCTGCGGGACAAGCCCAACGGCATCGCGTGGAATTACGAAAGTTTAGAAACTTCCCCTCGCCGCTGATCTCTGGGGTGAGGGGCTGTGAGGAAACGTGAAAAAAAAACCAACAAAAAACCCAAACCCAAACCAACAGCAACCCACCACAATCAAACATAAAACCCCAAACCAACAGCCCCCTACCCACCGCTGCGAAACGGATGGTGGGCGGCGAGAGGGCGGCACGGGCCCTGCTCAGCGGCGGCGAGGGCGGCCGGAGCGCAGCGGCCCGCTCTGGGCAGAGAGCGCCGGCTCCC
>NW_010972665.1:5937509-5948038 GCF_000737465.1 Haliaeetus leucocephalus
CGGGGCCGCGGCGGAGGCACGGCCGCCCCCGGTGTGGGCGTGAGAGGGGCCCGGGGGATGGCGGCCCTCGCCGGGCTGCCGGAGCCGCTGCCGGGCCGCCCTCGGGGCTCTGCTCGCTGGGCGAGAGGGCGGTGAGGTGGCTCCCTCCCGGGTGGAGGCGAGCGGGGGTCGGGAGAGGGCCGGAGTGGGCACCCGTCTTCCGTTTGCGGCGGTAATTGCCGCCGGCCTGTGTCAGCAGTCGGTAACCAAAGCCGTCCTCCCTGGGGACGGGTCTGTGGGGCTTGGTGCTGGCGGGTGGCTGCGGCCCCTGAGGTGGAGGTCGGGCCGTACTGTGGCAGGGAGCCTCAGCGGGAGACAACTTTGACCGGCGCTAGGAAAGCTGAAATACTAAACGAGAGTAAACTTAACTACTGAAGCGTACCGCTCGCTCGAGAGGAACAAGCACGGTTCCAGCAGCGAGAAAGTGCCCGCAGCCCCAGCGCGGCTCCGGGGGTCCGGCGCTGTCCGCGGGCGGTGGGACCCTCGCCTGGCTGCCCAGGGCTTGGCGTGCTCCTGGGGCAGCGCGCCCGCAGGGGTCTTCAGCCGCTCTTCCAGCTTCCTCCTGTTTTGTCCTTCTTTTTTTTTTCCTCCCCCCCCGGGTGCTTATTGTTTGATTCTTCGTCTTTGGTTTTCTGAGGTGCTGCCTCTTTGAGCTTCCAGCTTCGTGTGCATTGAAAGGTTTGCACAGCTCTGTTTGAACTGGCAGCTAGCTCAACAGCCAGCTCGCAACCAGCTTTACCATTAAAAATTCGGTCTCTGAAATAACTGCTGTTTAAAGAAGGCCTGAACAGGAAAACTGTGGTATGCGCTGCTCTTACGAAAAGCATGATAAGTGCTGAGACTTTAATTGTGGCATACGACGTATCCTTAGGGCCGGGCACATGCCTCTGAATAAATGTGTTGTGTACGGGAAGGAAGGAGCTCCAGAACATTGCGCTGGAGAGGGAATGCTGCTCTTACGAATTGCTGCCTACTGAGGGAATTCAGTGTGGCCTTCTGCCTCCAGCACCCACATTGGGTCTGTATCGATGGTTTGTTTTTTTTTTAAATGTAGTTCGTAAGGATTCTCTCTAAAAGGGTTTCCCTGGAGGCTAGAGCCCAATTCATTCAAAGTGTCAGCATCTAAATTAATTGGACACTACCAGCTCTCATGTTCTCAGGAGGTAGTAGCATCTCGAAGGAGTTGTTGTAAAAATAGTGCTGTGCAAATTCCTTATTCCGTCGGTGAGATTTAGTGAATAGTTGGATGGTATTATAAAAATAGCATTAATGTTACTATATTTCTTTTGGCAGCATTTAATTTCCACATTAAAGATTTTTATTGTGCCCAGTTTACAAAATAGCTGAATGTGTTGCAGCATCGCCTTGAATCTTTGGCTAAGTTGTGGTTAGATTCAGCTGCAAGTTATAGGCATCTGAGGAGAGCATCCTAGGGAAGGAGCGTTAACTTCTTGCCACAGCCATGCTGTTTCTAGGTGTCTGCTGCTGGCCACTGTTGGGATGAGTGACTAGATAAAACTTGGGTTTGGCTGGGTTTATGTCACTTTTTCTAGGCAATTATAATACCATACATTTTTAAGATTAGTAAAAAGATGCATACCAATCAAAATCAGAAATTTTTGTTGGTAAAAAATGTGTATGTAACATCATGAGTCAATTCTGATGTACAGTTTCTGCTCTTCTTTTTCTTTTGCCTTTTCTGCAGATTTCAGCGGATGGCTCTGTGCTAGGGAGACTTTGATCTCTCCAGTTATATCCAAACTGGATTTGATCCTTGAGGTCCATCATAAAGATTCTTCTCTGTTACTGCTAAATTATTGTGTTGATCAATGAAATCATTAGGCACTGGTCAAGTTGCTCTTTATTAATTTGCCAAAAGTTGCATTGAGGGGATATTTTTAATTACTAGCCAAATGCTTGGAAAGTCTTAAGGTGTTCTTGGAATTTTGGGTGGCTCGTGATTTCAGATAGCTCATCGTCTTGGGAAGAGCATTCAGTTGTACCAGCCTCCCATGTAGAAGTTTTTCTTGTGTATGGAAAAAGCTGACTTCCTAATTTGTTTATTTTTCTTTCACAGCTGAAAGCTGACGTGGTTCCAAAGACGGCAGGTAAGGCAGCATCTCCAGAATTTCTTACTTAAATATTTAAGGCTTAGATTGTGATTTTCAGGAACAAGAACACTTTGTTACCTTTTGGAAACTATTTCCGTGTTCCATCCCCATTTGTTAAATAGAGAAAAACGGTAAGAACTTTGTCAGAACAGTGCTAGCAAGGAGTTATAATTTGTTGTCATTCCAAATAGTTTCATTTTGTAATTTGTGCCAAGACAGTACAGTCCATATGTTTGGTTATCAGTGGTGAATAAATATGTTTAAAAAACATATTCGTTTGCATTAAAATCAAATCCCAAAGCAAATGGGAAAGGATAAACCGAAGGGATGGTGTCTCTTAAGAGTTTCCAAAGAGCATATAGGGTTTTGTTTTCCTTGTCACTAGCTGATCAGTGGATTCATGTTACAAGGTTTTTGTGTTTTATCATGTGCTTCCTTCCTCATCTGTTTATGTAGTGGTTCTGAAAAACTTGTACTTGTCTTTTGGTTTCCACTAGATGAATATCTTTTCTTTTTTTTAAAAGCATCATGTTCCCAATTACTATAGAGAACAAAAGGCGTAAAAGTCAGAAAATGAAATCTTTGACTCCAGAGTGGTGGGTTTGGGGAGGCTGGGGGGTTGGACTTAAGGTATAACAGCAAAATAAAAGGGAGATGAGATTGAAAAGGGTTGTGTTTGTACCCTGTTCTGAGGCTAAACAAGCTTTGTTTCCTTAGCTTTATAACAGAGGTTTTTTAAAGCATGGAAACAGCTAATAAGTTGATAATACCTTAAAGATACTATAAAATTTTTGAAGTGTATAAACTTAAGACAGAGTTAATCTAGTCGTGTTTATATTATGTATCACGTATGGCAACATAATACTTTATGCTTTCTTTTCACAGAAAACTTTAGAGCTCTTTGTACTGGTGAAAAAGGATTTGGGTATAAAGGATCCACTTTTCACAGAGTGATTCCTTCATTTATGTGCCAGGTAATGTTTCTTTTTTTACTTTTGCTATTAAATTTATCTGTATGTTAGTAATATATTTTTAGAACCAGTTAGACTAGTAGTAACATTTTAAGTGGCTCTGCTCTAACCTTTGCTAACTACAGAATAAAGAAGTGACAGTGTGACTTGCATTGCTGGTGTTTGTGCTATGGCTATTGCTTAGCACATCTTTTGTACAAATAAATGTAAATTATGTGTAGACTGTCTTAAACTGGTTTAAGGCTTTCTGCTTTTGTGTAGCAGTGTACTTTAGTGTGGGGCGTATTTGGTAAAATTGCTTGGGAGAAGCATTTGTGAGTAGAATGACAATCAACCTTGTGTTCCAAGTGAGCCAAGAAAACAATGTGTCCTTCTTTATTCCTAGTAGAATAATCTGTTCATAATGTGGTTTTTACAAAAAAAAATTTTCTTTTTTTTCTGAACATCTCCCTAATAGGGAGGGGAGGAGGGAACCAAAAGGGTACATTGGGGTAGATTTTGGGATGATGCACCTGAAATGGATGTTGTTTTGATTTAAAGGATGAATCTTTCAAAATTCTGAATTAAAGTCCATGCATGTTAGTAATGTTTACTTAAACAGCAGCAGCAAGAACGACAACAAACAAAAACAAACGGAAAAAGCCTTTTTGAGAGCCTTTTTTTCTACTCTGCTTGGCAGATGAGCAGGATTTCAGCTGTTGTAGTGCACTGGATTGTATGATTCCTGGTGGTCCTCTCTTCCCTTAAAAGAAGCTACGTTTCAACAAGATTGCATCGTAGAATGGCTCTGTAAAAAATTGGATATTAAGGTTATAATAACTGTGCTTTATTTATTAACTGATGACTGTAATGGTTCCCTCTTCTTGCGGGACAAGTGTGCTGTAAAGGACCTATTTTCTTGCCTTTGAAATGCAAACTAAGGTTTTTTGTGATACTGACAAAGGGATAAAGTTTTGAAGTCTTGGTCGGATCAGAAGTACATAAATATAAGAAAAATAGAAATCCTACACTCAGTTCTACCACTAATTTGTGAAGTTCTGTGTAAGTCTTCTCCTTGCCTCCCCGTTTTGTCCAAAAAAAATCCCCAAAATGAGGATACTAGGTGGTTGACGCCATGGTATGGTGAGATGATGAATTAATGTTTAGGAATTACTTGTTAGTCGTTACCAAAGTGGAAATACTGTCATAGGTTTCAAATATTTAAGGAGAGAGAGGAAACAGTAGAGGCCTTTCCACTTGTTGAGATGCAGTGTTACGATGATTCAGGCAATTGGTATAGCCTAATTGGAGGTCATTATACCCAGGACTTGGCAATTCAGATGCCTCTGCATGGCATGCAGCATGGAGAACATACTTCTGGGAGTGCGTAGGAGTAGCTGTAACACCACCTGTAATAGATTGCTCAAGGTGAAAATGGAAAGATGAACATCACATGAAATACTTGTTAGGTACGAGTTCTTTGTTGGTGTGGGTGGTGTTGCTTCCAGGAGAGGAGATGGCAGATTGCTGGAAGCAGTGTGTAGTAGCCAACTCTGGGAGTTGCTGCGGCTGGTTTTTTTGTTTGTTGGGTTTTGTGTGTCTAACGTAAGACAGGTGGTCACATCTGTCCCAGCAAACAGCATGTAGCTGAGGAAAGTTTAAAATAGCTCAGGTGTAACACTTAAACAGCAAAACCTAGAAACAGCAAATAGTAATAATGGAGATCCTGACCAGTATTTATACCTGTTGGAAGAAAGAGAGGGAGAAAAGAAGAGTTCTCAGATCTTGCCTGTGGTAATGAATTTGGGTGATTTTGTTTTGAGGTCTTTGAGGTGTTTCTTAAAACTACTGCTATTTGTTGCATCACGTTTGGGAGCAGGGCTGGTAACTTAGGAAGGGCATTGTTGGAGTTACGGATGTCAGTTGGAGAATATCAGCAATATCTGGAGCAGAAATTTACTTTTAGCTTTATTGTGTCTTCATCTAGTTGCATGGTTTTAAATCCTCATGTGACCATACTCATTCTTAACTTGAAGAAAATTTGCTGATTTTATTACTTTTAAGTTAGAGTGAGTATATTTTCAATAGCATCACTTCTGATGTAAAATAATGCCTGTGTGCTAGTGAAGTTAACAGCCATTTCTGTTTTAGGGTGGTGACTTTACAAATCATAATGGAACTGGTGGAAAATCCATCTATGGCAGTAGATTTCCAGATGAAAATTTCACACTTAAGCATGTAGGACCTGGTAAATAAACATATTCTTTCTACCTTCTGATGACTGTAATGAAGCATTGTTTATGAACATGTATTTTTAAAAAGTAAGGTTTTTTAGATGTGTGGGGCACTTGGTAGTTACAGAAATATCAAGGAAGTTTAACGATGTATTGTCCCTGGCATGTGCTTATTTGTGTAGACTGCTGTACAAATATAAGTCAGCCTGTAACGGGTGACATTGCCACTCTTGCCCTTCCTATAAAAGGGACTGTGCAAAATAAAGTGTTGGGCTTTTTTGTATTTTACTTAGAATTCTACAAAGGTGAAATTACTGCTTTTATTTTTCTCTTTTGTAAGTCATAGACTTGAATTTTCACTTAGATGATTACTACAGAAGTGAAACAAAGCAATCTGGGATTTCTTATTTACTTACACAGGCACGTCCTTTTAAGCTCAAATTAAATCAAGAAAAAATAAAGGAAAAGCCATACATAAGAAAATCTAATTGAATTCTGTAGTCTCTTTCTTGGGTTGTTACTTCCTCATCACAGGAGACTCCTGCTGCTGTTGAACCGCAGTAGAGGTTACCTGATGTTAATCACATTCAGGACGTGTACAACTAATTACATTACTAACATTCTTGCTGTGGAAAGAAGGGAGGCTGGGCCTGAGGGAATAGTCAAAAGACAAGAAGTTGGCATTAGAAATCATTTGGAGACAAAGTGAGACCATCACATCTTCTGTCTGTCCATCTTTAGTCTAAATGTGCGGAGGAAAATTGTCTTCTCCGCTGCATGCTTGTTAAACCAATCTAATAAGCTGCTGCTGGTGTTGTTGTTCTAGGTGTTCTTTCAATGGCCAATGCAGGACCCAATACAAATGGATCTCAGTTCTTCATTTGCACTGCAAAAACCGAGTGGTAGGTTCTCAGCCCTGCATATTAACCTGATGAATAGATGCCTGGATTCAGAGGGTTTGAGATTTTCTTAGGGGGTTTTTTGTTGTTGTTTGTGGGTTGATGGGGGTTTGTTTGTTTGTTTTGGTTTAGGGGTTTTGTTTTTCTTTCTAATTTCCAAATTACTTGACTCACAGTGGAAAATAAATTGTTTTGTGCTACCTGGGGGAAGAAGGGCTGTGAGGGTAACAAAGCTGCTATCCCTCATAATGCTTCTAAGGTCCAGAGCTAAAAGTATTTCATGTCACTTGTAGAGGAGTTGTGCGTTTGCCATAGAGTTGATCAGCAGGTGAGAGCTATGAAGATCTGCTAGACATCCTTTCACTGAGCTTAGTTTGGTTCAGTCTTTATGTTGTTTTAAGTAAAACTGCCCTTGTTTATTTGTTTTACAGGCTAGATGGAAAACATGTTGTTTTTGGGCATGTAAAGGAAGGAATGGATGTCGTGAAAAAAATTGAGAGCTTTGGTTCCAAGAGTGGAAAGACCTCCAAAAAGATTGTCATTACTGACTGTGGTCAGCTGTCCTAGCCTTTTGCCCTACCATTCAGGACAACTTCGATGCTGTGAAAAGTGAATCATAAAAAACCCCAAACGTTTCTGATCCCATGAATAGCACCTATGGAACCATAGTTTCTATTTAACTTGGTCCAACTTTTATTCTTACATTGAATAATATTGATTAAAAGCACAAAACAATAATTGAAACATGTTTTAACTGAGCTACCGTGGTAGTCACACTGATTTGCTGGAGTCCCATTGCGTTTTGAAAGAAGTAGTGCAGTCACTCAGCATATCCGACTGCAGTGTTGATACTGTTCTTAGTATTTGGGTGTTCCAGGTGTTAGAATCGGTGGTGGAGTTGACAACTAAGTGTTCTGTACCTGGGGGGTTACATACAAATTGAGAAATACCTTGTTTCCTTTGGTGCTAATGAACGCCTGTTCTGTTGTTCATCTCATCATTTTGAAAAAATAATGCTAACTAGTGCTCTCAAGGCTGTCTGCAACATGACTGTCAGACATCTTCTTTCTGTGTCTCAATTTAAGTCTATCCAGTAAAATTAATGTGTGGTTGTAGGGTTTTTTTAAATTAATTCTGTTTTAATCTTTTCTTTTTTTGTAGTCTCAGACCACTGTTTTAAACTGAACTCTACCTTACCTTGCTTCAATGGAGCAATTTGACTTTTGGGTTAAGTAAATTGCTTTAGGTTGAATTAGCCTACTACTAGAGCTCTACCTGGGCAATAAGACCACAAATTAGCCAGAAGATCATGGGACTTTTTTTATTACGCAACTGTGAACTTACTCGAAGTGCAGTTCTGCTCTGAGACCTGGTTCTGTGAGGAATACAGCACAGTTCTCAAAAGATAGCCTATTTTTGCACTTTGAGAATATAATCAGAGTATAGTAAGCTTTCTTGAGTGAGAAACAGGTTTCATTGCTTTTTTGTCCTGTTGGTCCTGCGAAGTCAGCCCACCTTGGGTATTACTTGGATTATGATTTCTTCTCGTACATCATCAGCAGAAGTCAAAATCGGTCACCACGAAATCGCAAGGCCTAATTGGTGCAGCAGAATCGTTATTGTTGGGGTTGATGTACGAGAAGGAAAGAATTCAGCTGATCAGATAAACACATTTCGTTTGTATAAACTAGTATGTTTTATGTGGAGTGCTTGAGCAGTAACAAATGTTGGAACCTCACAACATCACTTTCAGAATCACTAAAGCTGTAAAGTAGTAATGCATGGGGAAAAAAGCACTTGACTGGTTTTGTGCAATAATCTTGTTACTGAAGAGAAAAATAAAATGTGATGGCTGTCTTCAAATGTGAATTTACTTCCATTGCATTCTGATAATATGTGGGTTTAAAACTATTTTGCACTGGATTTTTTTTTCCACTGAGGGCTGCATTCTTGTGTGTATGAGGTAGTATTCAGAGTGTAATTTTGCAGAAAATGGAATTGAAAAGCTTTTTATTCTTTCCACTCTAGCTGTTTCATGTTTCTTTGTAGGATTTTTTTAAATACTAATTTGTGCTTGTTTGGCTTATTTCAGTTTGATAGAATAATGATTTTTTTGTTGTTGTTATCTTAATTTCTATACGAAAATAATTAAAAACAGTTTGGCCACAAAAAAAGTCTGTTCCTTTCTTAAATATGACTTTGCACACTTACTTGAAAGCAGGAGTGTGAGGAGCTGAAACCTGTTGTGTTTACTCGGGCTATTCTATTCTGTCCACTTTGCGATGTGTCTGATCTAGTGGTATTCAGAAGCCATGCTGTTGTTCAGAGGTACAGCCAGCGAGAGATGGGGTAATGGTGCCATGCTTTGCCTCTCGCTCGTGAATCTAAAATATCTGGTGTATGGATAATGGTTCAGGTTTTGAGACTCTTGTCTGATTTATTCTATTAATTTTCAGAGATAATGGGGAAAGTGTAAATTTACTGGGTGTTTATTTTTTAAATATCTGATTTCCTTTCCGAAAAGTTGGTAGTTCCAGCTTTTTGCTGGACAATTGAGGAAAAGCTCCTTCCTTGCTGTGTTATCAGAGATGACCTTAAGAATTTAGCATCTGCCTGTAGTGTCAGCGGTATTTGTAGACTGGAAAGCCCAATGGAAGGTGCTTTGCCACAAAGCAGTCCATTTTCTCAGAACTGTGTTAAGCCTTAAATAAGTAATAGTATTATGCATGTTATTATGATGTATTACGTATGGCTGTGGCTTTTACAGGCACAGTTTTGCCCTAACTTTGGAAATGTAAAAGGCAATATTTTCCATCAAGGCTCACAGTTTTGACTAGAAGATACATATGTAAGACCTGCAGAATCCCTTTGATTAGTAGCACGGGTTGCAGTGTCTCCATGGGGCTGGCTTTGGTTTCCAGATACCAGTCCTCTGCATACTTTTGTCTGCCAGAAGAAAGTCTTTGCTGCTTGGGTGCTTACAGCAGTGGAATGTGAGTCTTATTAAAGTTTTGACAAACTAAACTGGTCAATCTCTTAAAGTTTTCTTCTATAAAGTATCTTCCTCAAAGCGAATTTTTCTGGGGTGCTGTTCTTCCTGTTTTTACTTTCTTTTTTCTCCCCGCCCCGCTTCCCGTTATTTAAAAAGAAAAGGCACAGAGCTCTATTCCAGTATACATCTTGCACCCTGCAGCACTGCAGCAGTGTTCCTATCCTGACAATACACAGCTACAGCTTGTACTAAGTATCCCCGAGCTAATGTTAGGAGGCAGTTGTGGCACCCAGTATGCCACAGCAAGGGTTGCGGGACCTCGGCACGCTGGATGGCTGGCCCTAGCCCTCTGTGGTCCTGTGGCTGTCAGTCTTGGGTAGCTTGTCCGCTTCTGTATGCAACCCGAAGTCAGGATTGCAGTTCATGGGTAAGTACACGGAAATTGGCCTTTGCTAGTAATTCTCTGCCAGGATCTAATTTTTTGCAGGATCCTAAGTGCCCATCTCTTTCCTGTTAGCCCTCGTGTATCGCAAACAGTGACTAGAAGAGGGTTCTCCTTTTGCAGCCTTGCTTGATGGTTTTGTCAGCTTCAAAATCATGGGCTAGAATAGGAAGAGTTAGGCAGTGCCAGGAATTGTTTGTGACC
This sequence comes from Haliaeetus leucocephalus, assembly GCF_000737465.1. Taxonomy (NCBI): domain Eukaryota; kingdom Metazoa; phylum Chordata; class Aves; order Accipitriformes; family Accipitridae; genus Haliaeetus; species Haliaeetus leucocephalus. The sequence continues at coordinate 5,947,381 of NW_010972665.1, forward strand.
CCCTTCCTCCAGGATTTTGTACCCTTTTATAGCAAAATGATAGATGTTATGACAACGATAAACTCGGCTTCACAGCCCTGTCACGTACAGAAAAGGACTTTGACTTCTAAAGTTAATCCACTTCAACTGTGAGGTAGGAAACTGCCCAAAATTATTTTTGAATACATTTAGATGTTAAATGGATATGCTTTCCTTGTCTTCTGCTGGTAAAAAGCATTGATCTTAAAGCAATTCAGAGCATGGTTTATTTCAAAGCAGGTGAGCGATCCCAGAGTAACTGATGTTACTCATGTGTATATTAAAATGTGAGAAATTGCTGCCATACCCGTTGAAGAACGGTGTGGTTTTTCCACGCCCTGCCCGGCGGTCTGTTACTTCAGTGCTGCTTCTGGCACAGCAGCTCTGGGGCAGAGCGGTGCCCTCCAGCGCGGCGGAGGGTTGGATCCAACCTCTGCTCTTCTGTGGTAAGAAATGCATCTCCCCGCCGAACGATCGGTGCGGAAGCTGAAGCTGCTTCTCCCCCGGCGTGTCTGCCCGCAGCTGCCCAGTTCGGTCCGACCCTCGGCCGCCGGTCAGGGGCCGGGCGGCGGGTCGGGTGGCTCCGCGGCAGCTGGAGCAGTTGGCGAGTCGCCGCTGGCGGACGAGGGGTGCCGGCGGC
>NW_010972665.1:5948242-6089521 GCF_000737465.1 Haliaeetus leucocephalus
GACATCTTCGGCGGCGCCTTTTCCTTCGTGACCGCGGCCAAGGAGCTAGAGGTCAGCAAGCACCGCTAGCTTCAGGTGAGCAGCGGGTGGAATCACAGCAGCGTTGGCGACACGCCGTCCCGCAGCTCCCTTTCGGCTACGCTGGCGTGAGGCGAGCTGCACTTCACTACTGCTCGGGTGCCACAAGCTGCAGTTGCGTGTCTTGCCGGGTGTAAACCCTGCGATCCCTGGAGGGGATCCTTGACCCTTCAGCTCCTGCGGGACGAGAAGACAAATCAGTGAAGTAGCGTCTTTCCCAACCGCAACCGCGCGTTGCCGCGATCTGTGGCTTGCTGGGGTGCGATGGAAGGCGTTAAAATGGGGTGTATCGTCTGCAACAGTTTTGGGGGAGACGACTGATTAGAAATCCTGCACAGCTCTAATAGATCACAGAAGAGAAGGAAAGGCATTCACTGTGGAGCTGTGGCCTTGAGAGGAGCTGCAGTGTGCTACTGCAGGATTTCACCTGGATGTCTAGAGTAAAAGTCTGCACTCAGCTGGAAGAGGGGTTGGCCCATCCGGGCTGCCTCTGGGGTGAGGCATGGGCACGCCGGGAAAAGAGCCTGCAGAGCGAGCTCCATGGTGGCTACCACTGACGTGCTTCCAAATGCAACACAAGTAAGAAACAACACGCTCAGAGGGCACCCTTAGGTACAGTGCAAATAAATATACACAGAAAAAATGAGTTTATATTTCAAAGTTGTTTCAACAAACTCACAAATGTTTTTGTTTAGTCTCATGTTTTAATTATTTGTTCCAGACTCTCTGCTTACATAAATTGCTTTCTTTGGTGCTAGACTGAGGCTATGTCTCTTTGTTTATAAAGTTTAAACGCTTTGAAGTCAAGACATTTCGAGGTACAAAATGTTGTTCTCTTGTAATGCCGTATACTCTGTTGGTAGCGATATATCAACAGTCAGAACCTCAAAGAAGTGAATTACTTAGAGTACAAATCATGTTACTTGACATTTCAAGGACAATCTGGATGTCCTGCTGCTAGCTGAGGATTTGCAGTTGGACGCTTTCTACCCAATTTAGAAGTAGCCAGGCTAAAAAAGACATTGACATTCCAGTGAAAAACTTTCAAATCTTGAACTGCAGATTTTTGTATTGAGTCTGACTCTGTTTAAAGACATAGTATGAACCAGCTGATCACAGGTGAATTTTGGCCCAAAATCTTCGCAGCCAAAAACATCAATTTGTTGCACCGTCAAGCTGAAAACTGAACTTTGGCAGCAGTTGTCCTGAGCCTTGACATTCCTTCTCCAGTTCCCAGCTCTGATTTTTCCACAACAGCTCTGGATACGCCTTTTCCATGCTCTCCTGCCTCCATGCAGACCCTACGTCTGCCAGGGGATGCTGCTCAGGGTGCTGCGGCCACCCAGAGCCTGCATCCTGCGTTAGGCGTGGGTGAGCTGCCAGATGGCGGGAGAGAAAAGAGCCGTAGCAGTGTGAAAGCACAAGTACCTCTCCCGTGTAACCTCTTTCCCCTTGCACTGGTTGAGGCCTGGGAGCCCCACGTCAGGGCCGGGCCGTGCCGCCGGCTGGCTGAGCCCCTGCCTCGCTCCCCTGTACGTAATGGGGACTGCGTACAGGTTGCTTCGTGTGAGCAAAACTGCTTTCCCAGCAGTACCCAGCTGAGTGAGGGCAGACAGATGGAGATTAGCAGTGGTTTTCTCTTCTCCTGAAAACCTCCAAGAGAAGGAGCTCCCGCGCCTGCACAAGGAGACCCATTGTGCCCTGGCGTGGTGGAGAGGGGGGCTTGGGCTTGGGGGAGCCGTAGGACAGAAAGGAGTGGGGAAGCAGGTGGCTCACTGCTTTGGGAGGCAAACAGCAGCAAAGAGGTGGTTTTCTTCTCTTGTCAGAGCTGAGGCCAAGGGTCTCCAGGGCTGGCAAGGGCATGATTTAAGAGCTGGGGTGCAGGAGGACCTTCAGGGCGAGCTATAAATGGTGGGAGATGAAGGGACTTGAGGCAATTGCCCGAGGCTGGAGAGCTCACTGTGGCGGGAGAGGGAGGTGGTTCTGTTACAGGGGATCTGAATGAGGACAAGCTTGTTTGACTTCAGATGCTGTACCTAGGTGGAGAAGGGTTTGAGGGACCTCACTGCAGAAGGTTGTGAGTACCTGCTGCCTGTTCTGTCAGTGGTGAAGGAGATGCCCTGGGACGTAGTTGGAAATAAATTTTGCTGGTGTTTTTTACTTGATTTCAGTGCAACAGTATCAGAGATTAACGCCAACTCCAAATTGCTTGTTATTTATTAGCTGGTTAAGTGAACAAAACCCTAAAATTCAGTCATCATTGGGATTGATGAAGTTTGAGAAGAAAGGAGGAAAACTTGCTCAGCAGCACACCTTGTCATCTCTCAGGAATTCAGCAAAACGTTCAGGTCCCAAAGGCCGCGGGGAAGGGCAGCATCAATAAGCAGGTAAGCGGACTTCAAGCTCTAAAACTGCTGCTCTGGTCTACCTGTCCCCATTGAGGGGACCATTCTTCACCTGGTTTGATAGCATGCCATGCACTTTGCTTGATGTTAGCCTGTGCTCACTGTGCATATATATTTTTGAGCTTTAAAATACAGGTTATAGCTTGTGTGTAAATGTCAGCGTACCTCCAACCGAACTGCAGCCTTTGCTATGAGTGCTTCAATGTGTGTGTGTTTCAGCAGAGCACCTGCTTAACCGCAGGGCTCAGAGAGGGTTTCTTCCAGTAGTCCTCCCCACATCATCTCCAAATGTGGCTACTGCAGCTGCGAGCGAGTGGGCGTAGGGTGAGGGGACAGGCACAGCAACCGCTCCTCAGGGCCACCTCCACGCAGAGGCACGGCATTGCTGAGGTCCACCCCGGCACATGCCGGAGAGAAACCATCCCTCACCAGGCAGGAAGGAGCAATGGTTTCACAGCATTTATTATTTATTAGGAAGCTACATTTCTTTTTGCATCCATATCCCGGACCTGGAGGTCTGAGGTGCAGGGTTGGACCAGGGGTGCTGGTGTGGCTCCGTCCTCCTCCAATGGGTCACTATTTTTAACCACCCTCAAGAAACGTTGGTGTGAATTCCCGGTTCTTTTTACCAGCCAGGACAAAACCCACGTAACTGGAGAAAATAACTGACTGTGTCTTTAAGATGGGTCAAGGAGAAGTTAAAAATGTGCAGATACAGAGATTTGGGGGGGAAAAACTCTGTCACCGTTCTCATTTTCACTCACCTCCTACTTAAAATTTATCCAGGAGGGTAGGCAGAGGAACACAACAGCTGCTAAAATTACTAGGTGGAAATCATTTTTAGCAGGCGCAAGTGTCTTGTGGTTTTCCTGCTCACTCTCCCCCACTGCTCCTACCTCATCCCCGGCTGGCTGCAGTTTCCTCCAGAGAGGCTTTCGTGTCGCTGGTGTCTCTCTAATAACAACCGCTGTCACAGCCGAGCCAAAGGCGATCTGTTAGCGATGTGCGGCAGCTGCAACGCCAGCCTCAGCTGGGACCCTGGCCCCGAGGAGGAGCCCTGGGCCGGGCTCGCATGGCTCTCCGAGGACTCGCTGCTCCGACCCCACCACTGGCACAGCTGACACAAGGTGGTCCTCGGAGATGCAGAGGAGTGTGAGGAGGAGGAGGCGGCAGCTGCTAGTATTTAGGCTTTGCTGGAGCAATAAATTTTGCATTAGTACTAAACAGTGCACGCTCCAAATGATGCAGTGTCTTAGGGTTTTTTTTTTTTTCCCCTGCCAAAAGTCAGCTTTTGGTTAGGATTTTATTTTTTTGGAAGCAGTGTTGCTATTAACTTGATGGTTGCCAAGGCCAAACAAAGTGCAAAGTGTCCTTGGAGAAAGCTGCGTGATTCTGTACATTAAAAACTGGGGGATGCCAGCACGCAGTCTCGGCCTCGCAGCCTGTCACATGCTTTGCTTATGTCGCCAGGATCCTATAAATGCTTTTGCTGCAATTTTAAAGAACGTTTCCTTGCTTAAACTGGAGAAGCTCAAGCTTTGCATTTTTTTGGTCTGATTCTTTTTTGGTACGGGGTTGTACAGCTTGTGGGAGGAGCGTGCAGCGGAGCCAAGGCAGGCTGGCTGGGCAGGGGTGAAAGGGTTATAGCTTGGGGCCAGCATGCAGTTACACCCAAACACGGAGCTACAGCCCATGTCCCCCACCCTGAGCACAGCATGACGTTACGTAGCTGTTAACCCACTAACCCTTGGCCCCTTGACTCACTGGTGTACGCAAACAATAGGCTGGCCCTGCGCAATGGGGAAACAATGCAGATTGCTGCCCTGACAGGCGCCGCGAGCATTAATTACCTGTGGCTGACAAGGGAGGTCTTTAAGATTGCTGTTGGGTCTGTGGCAGCGCCTCGGATCGAGAGCTGGGGCCGACTTTGCAGGGCACGGTGTACGTACGCCAGGTCAAGCAGCTCCCAGCCCAGAGCTGCCTGACAAAATAGCCCTTTGGCTCGGATGCCTCCCTCCTTGCTGTTGCCATCACCCGCTCTCCTCTGTGCACAGTCGGTGATGTCAAGCAACAGAGAGTTCAGAGCAAGGGAGCTGCAGAGAGAACTCTTCCTTGGCTCCTGATACGAGGCCGTGCAGCTCAGTCCCCTGAGATACCTACTCCCTCCACCCCACAGAGGAAACCTGAAGGAAGCTGCAATTTGGCCCACTGCCAGAAGATTTGGCCGTGACTGTGGCACCCCTGGGTCAGCAGGGTGCAGGCAGAGCTTTGTCGTGCCCCGTGAGGAGGGAGCGTGCTAAGCCCCTGCGTGGCAGAGCTCCCGGTGCGAGATCCGCTCTCCGAAAGCGCGGCCGTCCTCCCCACCTCCTCCCGACACAGCAGCGCGCTCGCAGCTGTGGCACTGACAGCCGTGAGGCTCTGAAGGTAGGGCTGGATTTGGGGCTGCAGGCTGGCGGTGGGGCCGGGCAGTGTGGCGTGGGCAGGGGGACGTGACGGTGGCACCGCCGCCACCGGGAGCGGGCGCAGCCGGGCAGTTGTCGCAGGGCATCATGAACACACGTGCTGCTGCTTGCGCTTTCCTTACACAGGCATTTGGGTGCTGAAGATGCACTCCCTCTAATGCCCAGCTGGATCTTGCCCTGTGCTAAAGCGACTCCCCCAGACTGCAGCGAGAGCACGCCGTTCCCTCGATTGCCTGTGAGTCACCCGCCTGAAATCACGCCTTAATACCATCGTCTTTCCAGTAAACCTACCAGTGAAGGCAGATGTTGACTGGGAAACCGAACTCCAGGCGTGTGCGGTGTTTGCTGATCATCGCCAGTTTGTGCCCCTCACATCCAGCTGTGCCTCCAGCGGGGGAGGACGAGGGGGGGCTCGGGGCATCTGCCTTCAGCCTGCGCTGCTTCTGCCTGCCTGTGCAGGGCGGGGGTCTCCCGGCAGGGCTGCAGCTCTCGGGCTCTTGTCACTGACCCACCTTTGGAGGACGAAGGTGGACACGGCTGCCTTGGCTCCAAGCAGTGCTCCTGCATCCCTTTGGGCTGCAGACTCGTCCCTCTGAGAAACCTGGCCTGAAAGCATCAATCCCAAATCGCTGAAGCTAAAAGAGGTGCAAGGATTTAATATACAGGGAAAAAACCCCGCTCCCCATTAAATGCTTTCCTTTGACTGCAGGGTGAACAGGATCACACAGAGCTTGAGGGCTCAAACCACGAGACAGCAAAAGGGGAGATCACCAGTGGACTGGCCACCTCTGGGGTAGCTGTTGTTACAAACTGCTTGCTGGAACTGGCTGTGTCACGCTGGGTCAAGGCAAAGCAGTTCATTTTTCCAGTGCTTTTATTCTGTTTCTTTTCCAGTTGTTTTGAAACTACTGGAAAAGCAGTTCGATGCCCCTGGATTTTGGAAAATAGTATTCATGCACACAGATGCGGGAGTGCATAAAGAAGGACTGCTAGATACTTCTTTTAGTTGTAACGATGACTTCATTTCTGGGGTGAACTGGAGGATTATATGATGGTTAGTTACAAAATGCATAGAAATTGGTGTGGAACAGTGGGGAAGATAATTACGTCTTGCACTTCTCCACCTTTTCAGCACCGTTTGCTTCATGCCGAAATGAAAGGAAATGCTTTTTTCCCTTCACAATAATATGAAATAATTTTCCAGAAACCATCCTGGCCCAGATCGCCTTAAGCAGAGTTATAAAACCGCATCTGGTTCGCACACAATTCACAAGAGAGGGCGGCCAAACTGTACCCTGATGGCTCAATGACATGCCCTTCCTGTGGGGTCCTGCGGCATGCAAACCCAAAAGCTGTGGCTGGCGCCTAATTTTACAACCCCGCTTTTTGGCCATGCTCAAAAATGTGATTTCTTGAAGTCTGCAGCTAACGCTTCTCTCTGCCATTAAGATCTGATTCCTGAGAAAGGTGGAGGAGGCAGCGGGTGTGGGGAGCAGCCGGGGGGCTGGTTACCTTCACCTGCAGGCAGCACAGCAGCATTTCCCAGCTGCTGATGATATTTTTACTCCCATTTAATTACTGCCCCAGTTAATGAGGTTTATATCCTTTCCTTCCATAGCTGTTTCAGAGGGTATCTGAGGAGCAGGGTGGCAGGGGGCACCTCCACCCGCCAGCAGCAGAGGAATGTCCTTTGCTGCCAATGTCACACCTGAGGTGCGACAGCAGCATCCTGCATTGTGGGGACAGGATAACGTATTCCTTCCACTTCCTATTTTTTTTTTTCCTTTCTAAACTCAGAACACAGGTGAAAGAGCAAGGGTGAGAGATTGAAGAGAGACTAAGCTGCAGTAACATGTAGCAAAGTGCCACGTGGATCAGTGAAACAGAAACGACTCTGAAACCAGAACAGCATGGACGCAGTACATTAGAATACAGAAGAAAAGAGTATTTTGTATCTATAGGAGAGGAGTCGATACAGTATTTCAGAAGAAAATTGAGGTAAACCGATGTATTTTAGGAGCCACAAAATTGAAAAGCTGAGAGCACTAATATGTTAGCTGGGAAATCAGCTGTGTATCTGAGCCTGCAGCTGGGGAGGAGATACGAACAGAGCACACAGCTCCCTGCAAGTGCTGCAGGGCTGCAGTTTCCTGTCCCCATGTCCCCATTCCTCCTGCCAGCGCTGGCTCAGGGGTTTCTTCACGTTGCCTGAACCTGAGCCATCCTGTTTGCCCACGGCAAGGGGCTCTGCGGACCTGGCGGGTGGGAGCCTTTCCATCCCTCCTGCCTGGCTGGAGCTGGGACGAAGCTGCAGGGACGAGGATTTTCCAGCAGGTCTGGGGTCACCCTGGGAGCTGGGCTGGTGGTTCCTGTCCAGCTGACAGGCTTCTGCAGAAATAATTAGCATGTGGCAGCATTGCCTCCTAATCCTTTAAATATAACTTAAACTTACAGCCTAAGAGCTCTGCCTTGCTTTCAGTGGGAGTTTGCAGCTGCAGTCATTATTATCCTGCCTAAGAGAACTCAGTTCCTTTTTTCACCCCTTTTGGGGCATTTGCAGCACAGCCCGTGCCAGCTTCGTCTGCCCAGAGGCTGCCTCAATTCCTCAGGAATGAAGCTGACAGTTTTTCAATGGCTGCTAACAGCCCACAGATAACGTAGGTTTGTTCCCTGTTGTTCTTCTTTGAGAGCAGGGCCCCTCAAAGAGCAGACTGAACTCTGTATCAAGGAGTCAAAGGGTTAAAATAATATTGCCCCAGTGTGTCGTTGCTGACTAAGGTCTTGGGCTTAACAAGACCCCAAATTGTTCCTGTTCCACTGATGTAATTTGTTATCCTGAATTTCCCCCTATTTTATTATTTCAGCGTTCCAGTCTCTCAAGTCATAGCTTCAACATGTATTCTTCAGTTGCTCTCTCAAAACCTGGCAGAAATATGAGTCTGGATGATAAACTAGTTCTGATCTTGTCTGTATTTGACATTGTTCACCTGGCAAGCTGGTTCCCTGCTGATAGGGGTGCTGAGGCTGATTCTGTCCACACTCCACGTGTCTCTGGCTCGTTCCTTGCTGTTTAGTCAAGTAAGTGGGATGTGGTGGGAAATGGTAGTGGTCCCGAAAGGGGGATAAACACAGGGAAAAATGACTTGGTCCTATGTGGTGCGATCCTCAAGCTGATACAGATCTTCAATAATCAGTGCAATTTTTACCCGATTTCAATCCAGTGCAATTTATTAGGACAAGAGTCTTTCCTCCTGTGGAAACAATTTATATCCAGTTATTTCTTAGCTTTTTTCTGTAGTCTTATAGCTGGGGCATCTCAGTGTTAGGGTCCCAGTGTTGAGGTGGCTTCAATGCTACCAGCAGACCATCAGCATAAATGAGGACAGACAGTATTTTACAAGTATTTTGTACTAGCTGGCACCAAGCAATGGAAAGCTGGAAAAAACAAAACCACAGACTATAGAGCAGAATGAATAAAAACAAAAAAATAAGCTAGGTCCTTTATTTTTGGAAACTCTCCAACAACCTCTACTATGCATTAGTGAGATATCAACTTTCTGCCTTGCAGAATGAACTATAAAATATTATATCTTTAGCCCTGCACATTTTCAAGTTCCTTGTCCTTTATTACAGCCACTGGTTTATTAAAACTGGAAATGGACCTAGACCAAACCTCTGCCTATGTCTGAATAGCAGCATCCAAACCCTGCAGCTTTTGAAAACTAGTCTCTGATGTTTAAAACAAAACCAAGACCAACACAACAGCAAACCACTTTTCATTTCTCCTCCCATAGTTCCCTACCTGAACAAAAATCCTTGCACCTGGATGTACAAAGGTATTAGGTTCATGGGGTAGCTCCTTGCCTACTAATGTTGAAGGCAAAACGCCCAGTGTGGTTAGCAGTGTCTGAGGATTTAAACTCAATCCCCCTTGAAACTCTTCCCAAGTATATATGATCAATGATGAGTTTGAAAGTATATTATTTTTATTTTTTTTTAAGTCCATTGATGTGATTTGTTCTGTTTGTAAGACTAACTGGCAGTAAAAGGTATTAATTTCCTATCACTTTGTTCCAAATGGTCCTTCCCTTGTCCTTGTGTTTTATGGTCTCCATTAAGGAATGTTGTCCTCTGGATCGTTTTTATTGGCTTTGCTTTTTAATAATCAGCATTCGTGCTTAATACAGCAGTTTTTTGGTAACAAAATTCATAGCTTAAAAAAACCAAAGCAGCCCCTCTTTCCCTTGGACAGATTTGAAATGCGATTACTTTTATAAGTTATAAATAAAGGCCTGGTAGTTGATGTTTAGTGGGAAACTCTCCCAGTATATTTCAAAGCCCTGTTTTTCAGCCTCCTCCGATAAGAAAACTGCTGACTTGACATTTTGGGGAGCGGTGTTTTGTGCTTTGTGTTCCTGCTGTAGCTGCCAGGGGTTAGCAAACCTCTGGGCTGCAATGTGGCCAAACCAGGAGCTGCCTGTGCCGCTGCACTCCCTGTTAACCGTAACACCACACTGGTGGGTGCTGGGTTTTGCCCGCGAGCTGCTGGATCAGGACGAGCTTTGGGCCATCACGTTGCTGTCCCCAGGGTCTTGCTCTTGGTGGCACCTCCAGCAAGACCTGGGAGGGGGTCTGTGGCAGCCCTTACCCCCACCTGAGCACCACCGCTCATACCAGCCCACTGCAGTTTACCCTCACCAAGAGGCTAGAGACGGTCATCTGGGACAACACATAAAGATGGCTGCTTTTTATGTTTACAACTCCTGCAGAGAGAGTATCTTTAGAAAGAGGAACATGTCTCCCCACTGTTTATATGTTGTCATTTTTTTCCCATGGTAAGACACTGGGTTAAGTCTCGGGCTTGGAGGATGCAGCCCCATCGCTCCGCAGGCTACTGATGCGGCGGTAGTTTGGGGAGAGATAGGACTCTCTAGTGATAAATGTATGGCTTCAACTAAAAGCAGCTACTGACAGATACGGCTGAATTACTGCATGGGTTTTGTAAAGCAAAGGGAAGGGTTTGCAGTGATTAAAATGATACCTATAAGCCTTGATTTGCCAGAACGATGTTTTGTCTTGACCTCATTTAGTGAGATCCTTTTGTAACAAAGATGGACCAAAGAGCATTCATGCACCCAGAGGTTTTCTGAAAGGTTTGTAATTTGGCAAAGCTGTGTCTAAATGGCCTGGCAGAAGTGCTTGGTTTTGAGGAAAATGTGCTGGTCTGTTATTGGGGTTCCCTGCCAGCTCCAGCAGATCAACATAGGAAAGTTCAAGGGGGAAGTAACCCTTGTCAGGAAAAAAAAAAAGCCGTAAAAGCAATCTTTCTGATGCTAGTGGGTGAGGGCCCAGTAAAAGAGATTATGATCCAGCTTAGAGCCTGTTTCAGTAACAACAAAAAACCCCAAACCTAGTATTTAAAATGGAATTAATTTTCTCTTTGGATTGCAGTCAGGTTGGAATGAAGTTTCATTCCTTCAAGCTATGCTTTCCTTCAAACACCATTAGTTTTTAGAAGCTTTCCTAGGAGAAGTACATTTGTCTTAGAGCACATCGTGCTGCTGGACTTTGTCTCGGTGGAGGAGGAAGGCTGGGCTGTAACTGCAGTCGCTCCTAATGAACTCATACTTGTCACATATCCAGGACTAGATGGGCTTGTCTGCCCCTCGCACCCACCCAAAATATCGCCGTGTCCCAGGGAGATGATCTCCACCCTGGGTCCCGCAAGGACTAGGCGAGCTGAGGTACGCACAGGCTGATGCATCCCTGCCCAGGGACCGCCGGGATGTACGGCTCTGGTGCCACTGCCAGAAAGAGATACAGGAGAGAAGAAACAGCTCAGCTTTCCCATCCTACAATCCCAAAGGAGCACGGAGACTGCGGTTGCACCGGGAAGTATATAGGGAGTGTGTTACTGCAGGCAGCTGCCTGTCCCTCCCCAGGTGGAACAGGCAGCAGGAGAGACAGGAGCCTGCGACAGGCTCCCAAAGACAGGATTTTTTTCCAATAGCTGATAAACCCATGCAAATGACAAGCACGATGAATTAGAAATGCTCATTAACGGCAGAAGTATGATATAGTTGGCAAAACTGAACCTTAGAGCATGATTTGCTTGCCTGAAATGTCGGTGCCTCCCGCAATAGCCTGCCTGGCCTGGCAGGGCAACGTCAGAGAAGTGGCAGGCGGTGCTTTGTGAGAGGGGCCTGTGACTTACCTGTGAGATAGGAGACCTCCATGTCAGGGCTATCTCTAGCTGTCACGTTTAGGCAGTCCTGGTGTGCACGGAAGACAGAGAGTGAGGCCCTCATTTCAGAAGCGGCAGATGCAATGGCTTGGGCTGCGCAGCCCGGCGTGACTCCTGAACGCTTCCCTGAGCCCCCCCGTCCATACTGCCGCTGCAGCACCGAAAACCTGGGGGATCCGGGCTGTGGTCTTGGAAGAGATTGTAGAACCAAGGGTATGACATAACGTGCTTCACCTTCTATACCACACATGACTTAGGACATCATGGCTTTCTGATTTAAGAAAAAAATAATTTTAACATCAGTAAAGCACCTGAGAGGTGAATTGGAATTTGATACCTGATAGCACTCCTGAAGTAGTCACCAAATGCGGGGGGGGTGTAGTCAGTGGCATTTCACAAGGACTAGGACTTCTAAACAGATTCCTGATCAATGCTTTTCACCAATACCAATATAAAATCACTGCTGGTAAAACTTATGGACAGAATGATGATAAACAGATAATAATGACACCAGGAAAGTCAGGCACGGCAATGGGAGTGACTTGACGGGTTCAGGTCTACAAAAGTGTTTTTATATAGCCAACTACAAAGCTGTACTTCTGAGAACACGGAGGCAGCATGTATCGATAGAGTGAGTATTGCATCCTAAAGCCTGCACCTGAAGGTGTTAAGAGCTGCAATGGATGCAAAACTCAGCACAAGCTTCCATTACAATGCTGTGGCAAAAGGACCACTGTGATTGCTGGGGGTAAGAAGTAGAAAGTGGGGAAGCTCTATCTTTAAAAAAGGAGAGAAAAACAAAGGCATGCTCTGTGTGGTTCAGGGACCGCTTACAGAAGACATTGAAAAGCTAAGCAAGCCGCCGAAAAGAGCCTCAGAAATTATTTGGACTAGAAGATAATCCCTTATAAGAAGAGACTTTTTATCTTAAATGAAAATTAAAAAAAAAGGGGGGGGGACGGGGACAGAGGAAAGGACTGAGAGTGACTTAATTACACTATGTAAGTGGAATGTGGGAAAAAATACCAGCTACTAAATTTACCATACGAAAGCACAAAAAGACACAACACCTAGAATCTGAGGTATGCAAATTAATATGGGAAATGGGGATCAACATCTGACCAGTGAGGATGCTTAGCTTTGGACCAAGCCACCAATTGATGTGGGTCTTCCATTCAAGATGAAATGCCTCTCTCCGAAGATGTGCCTGAAGGGTTATTAGGCTAAATACGAGAGTAACTGGCTGAGATTTAATGACTTGTAGCATACAGGCTGTCAGAATAGATGCTTTAATGCTCCCTTTTGGCCTCTGACTGCATTAAACCCCCTCTTTCCTGATGTGAATCTTGGCTTCCCAGCACTCCTTATCATTTCTTTTACTCTTGTTCTCAGTCTGTTCTTGGAGGAGTTTCTCTCTCTCTCTCTCTCTCTCTCCTTTTATTATGCCACTGCAGACAAAACCTGGGGGTTTTGAAGGTCCTGAAGGGAGTTAGACTCCCAGCTTCATCTGAATTCAAAGGGAACTGGGTGCCAAATGCAGATCTTGTGAAAGCCTCAACCCAGAACCCTGAAATTTGGTGTAGCTTTGAAAACCTCATAAAAAGCAAGCTTGCTGATAGTGGGCTGTCTTGAGTTTTATTCCATCATCTTAAGCATTTTTCTGATGGGGGTTCTATAAATATACACAACGATGACTAGAAATAAGAGAGTACATGTCTGGCTGTCACATATGAATTTTCTGCAAGGAAAATCACCACAGTTATTTTACTGGCTGGTTATCTCAAAGCAGCAAGTATCCAGACGGTTGTCTCCAACTGTTGTTATTAAATTCAGCAGGAAATCCATCCTGTCCAAAAGAATTATTAGTTTCCATTGCTCCTGGAGATGTCCGGAGATGTTAATTTGTGCGTGTTTGTGTTGCACAAGTAGCCGGCCAGTGAGCAGGGCTGTGGTTTGGTCTCATCTCCAAGCTCTGGGAGCTGGGTGGCAGCTGTAAAACTGATGTCAGCGTCTAGGCCAGGGGGTTATTTATGAAGGCAAGTCTTCCCCAAACACCCCGATTGCTCCAACTATAAATATGTTTCACATCACAGGGCAGCATTTGAAATTAGTAGTTTAACATCTCAAAGTGGGGCCCAGATGCCATTAGTGGCAGTCTTCACCATGAAGAAGCTGATATTTGTCAGCTATTTCTGCCCAGAGGTGTGTGAGATACCACAGTTTCCCCTTTTACTCACAAGAGGAAATAACTGTGGTGGCAATCTGGTCTTTGTCAGTGCTGTAGATGCTCAACCACAAAGCAGTGGTCCCTTATTTATACCATAAGGCCTGTTGGGGGTAGGAATCACGTACCAAAGGCAGCAGGGAGCCAAAGAAGGACCGCGGAGGATTTTGCCTCAGCCGACTGCCCGGAGGAGGGTCACCCCTCGCCAGCCTCACCTCAATGCTGGCGACGAGGGACCACCCGGGGACCTGACCCCTGGCAGTGCGGGGACCTGGGCAGCAGGGACCCCAGCAGCCCCCAGGGGTTTTGGGCGAGCCCTCACCCACCGCCAGGGATGCTGTGCTTCCAGCCACCCTCGTTGCTGCCGCGACCACCAGGAAGGTGAACAGATTGCAAGGCGCCCATCAAAGGTAATTCCCGGGGCTCTGCCAGTCTCCAGCGTACAGGTTTCTCTCTCCTCCTCTCTATAGCACGGGAGAGTTTCAACATGCCCCCTGACTTCCCCACTGGACCTCTTTCCTTGGCCAGCGGACGGCTTATGGGATGGAGAAACCAGCATGCTCAGCCTTGGCCTGACCTCGCGCTGCAGCGTTACTTCTCTGGTCGTGTCGGCTGTACTGAAATGATAGATGTTATCCTGGCGTAAGCCTGGCAGCCCGTCAGTGTAATTGCAGCGGTCGGCCACCAGCCCCCATTTGTTTTGCAGGAAGAAAAGCTCTAATGTGTTTAGAAAAGTTCAGATTTGTCTTTAAAATTCTGGTTCAGCTTGAAAATCGTTGTGTTTCTGGCAAACTAAATACATGCATGTTTTTAAGGGGATGTCTGCATCAGGTCTCCGTTTAGCTCTCAGTAACACCACAGCCACGTATAGCCGTCTGGCAAAAGTCTTCTAGAGAAACACAACAGCACAGAAACCATCTGCCGCAGCCTTGAGAAAATAACCATGCAGCACGGACGTTGTTCAGATGTTTGATTTTATAAAAGATACTTCTGGACACAAAAAAACCAGGCCTCAGTGAGCACATACACGCGTAGCAGGGCTCACTGTTGGCGCTGCAGCGTAACGCACGCTGCAGTGAATGAACGCTGCGGTCGGTGGTGTGGGGCGGCACGGCCGGCTGGAACGAGGCTTGGAAGGGCAGCCGGCCGGGTAGCACTGCAGCCCCCTGGCACTGGCACAAGCTGCTGGCACAGTCTGGAAGGGTTTGGGACTTGTGGGAATTGCTCTGGGTGCGTGACAGGGAGTTGCGCCTAAGCCAGAAGGCGAATCCCTGGCCTGGCCATGGAGGCGGCAGGCAGAGTTTCTCAGAAGCTATCAGCATTTCACTGTGTCCTTTCTATCTCGTCCCGGGTGCACGACGGCATGCCCAAGGAGCAGTCAGCCTGGATGGGCTCACCCTGATGTTGGTGAAACCTGAACAGCCTGCTTTCCAGCATAGGACCGCTCCATGGGACTTAGAAATAGGGGCTGTACCTGCCCTTCACCTGGAGAAAACAGTTGATGGCCAACAAAGCTTGATGCGCTGAGGTTTTAGCTGCACTGAAGCTGGCCATCTCATTTATTTTTAAGGAACGGTTTCAACTACATGTGTAACTTTAGAAGGGCAGTGGGTTGTTATGCTGCAGTCAGCTTCACACTTGCTTTATAAATCATTAATAAATGTATGGCAAACCCTGCAAGGCTTTGGGTTTTATCTGTTGTGCTTTACTTTCACCACTCTTTAGGGCCGGGATGCCTGTGTCAGCCAAGGAGCACTCCTCCTAAGGCTAGTAAAAACTATCTTCTGATCCTCCACAGATGGTCAGGGCACGTTCCCAGGTGCTGCCCAAATACCCCCGCGGTCACCAGGCTGCCTGCAGCTCTTGCATTTCTCTGTACTATGCTGCCGGGTAAATGGGGCTGGCACTAAAACAAAGCAAATGGTTATTTAGTAAGCCTTCAGGTCAAGGTTTTCTAGAAAATAGGTATAGAAGATGACAGGTACAGAAAATAAAGCACAGAACCCCAAACTTTGATTATCAACAGTAGATTTCTTTCCCCTCTTACCCAAGTGCAGTTTCTCCAGCTTGGCATCCCAGGGATCCATAGTTCAAAGGCTCACACCCTCTCTTCCCTATTTCCAGAGGCTATTTGTGAACTCCAGCAACAACCACACTAATTTGGGGTTCAGAGCTTCTCCATCTGTTGATCTTCCCTTTTCCCTTCCTTCTGCCTCCAAGCAGGTAGCTTGGGTAGCCAGGAGTGTCAGACACAACCAACCGGTCCTGTACAGCGCACTTTCCTTCCCTCAGCTCACAATTGGTGAGGCAGGAATTGCCAAGTTTCTAGGTCAGCTTTTCTACCTACTCCAGTTAGTTTGCCCTTCATTCACAAAGCTTTCCATGGATTTTTATGCTTCATATATAGAATATTAATTGCAAACTCATGAACTTTGGTACATTTGCAAATTCTCATGGAGGAATTAAGGAAAAAAAAAAAGAATGTGTTGTCCGGCTGTCTCTGGGGCAGCGTGCCCTTACCGCCTTCTCTCGCTCTGGGAACTTCATGCCACGTGCACGCTCTATCGTGGCCCCTGCAAATGAGGCAGGGCTTTGGCAGTTAACAATGATACTGAAATACAGCCATTCAAAAGAGCAGCACTGAAGCCACACATACAAGCTAAAAATGCTTTTCCACTGATGAGTTCAAGATGGATAAAACCCTTTACATGTTTCAGGGCTCCATAGAAGGAAGAATTTGAAGCAGTGACCCTTAACATATCCTATCTTTCAAGTGCTGTGTTTTACTATCTAATGGCTTACTGCTGACAACTCTTGATTATCTGGTGTAGCAGAAGGATTGGGATGTCCAAAAAGAAGTAAAACCAAAGATAATACAAAGCACATGGCAATTAAATGGTAAGAAAATAAAATAGGAGCACTGTGGAAGACCGAGCAGCACTGACCTAGGCAGGGGTGGCCATGGAGGACAGCTTGATGGGAAAGGACTGCAGTCCATCCAAGCCCTTTTGCAACTCACTTTGGACTCCCTGTGTTCCCAGGATGATTAATGCACAGCCTGGGTAATCAGCCCATGAGTGGTTGAGGGCTGTTTTATTTTCCAACATGGCCATATCACTCCAATACAGCATTTTGCACTGTGTGTGTTACTGGTGATGGCGCAAAGTGAGGTCAGCACAGAGGAATGGTGAGCATTTCACACCATTAACCACCCCTGCTTTCCACACCGCAGAACCCCGCAAACACGCTTGGGCTGGAATTGGCCAGCCTGGCCGGTGGTGATGCCCTCCCTGTCCCGGCCCTGGATGGGCAGCACAGGCTGGCTTTCCCCAGCAAACTGGCTGCAAATGGAGTTCAATACAGGTGTATGGGGGGAAGTGATTCGGGAATCATTCCCAGATGTTAAAAAATGTCTCCAGCTCCCAGCCAAGCTGCTGGGGGCTTTCAAAACAGCTTACCACTAGCTGGAGAACATTTATAGAGGAGAGCAAAAGCCCAGAACATTCATTCACGTTTGATTGCTCAGTGTGAGCCTGGATCCCTTCCTAGGGCTGGGGGTACTCGGGCAGGTTGGCTGCAGGGAAGACGCGCAAAGTCTTATCAGGGAGCTCATTCATGAGTGCTTGTGACTTTCTCAGAACTACTTTCTGACCATCTTTTTTCCAAAGTAACCTTCCTCAGTCTCTCCCTCTGGCACTGTGATCCTGGAAGAAGTGTATCACAGTTTTGGCATGTTTGGTACATGCTACCACAGTACAGCAATATTATGTGGCAAGCATAACATATGCTTTGGAAGAGAGTTTGGTTTATTTTAGCTGCTCCAAATTTACTTGACCTGTTTAATCCAGCTTTCACACTACATCATCTCAGTCACTGGGATTGCTTTTAGGTCATGCCCCTCACAACATGTGCAGCCAGTTGGCCTTTCATCTGTATGATTAATTGTCCAAAATGATTTCCATGTGATTAATATAAAACCCCAACACCCATGATAGTCCAGGCTGCTCCATCCTCCACGTTATGTTTGGCAGGTGCAGGGTCTGGCCCACTGAGAAAGGAATAGTGTGAACATGGCATGTTGGGAAGCTTAGACAGCTTCCTAGCTGTCTGCTGTCTGATTGCTGCCCATCTAGGCTGGCCACAAGTTAATATTGACTCAGTCATCTACGGGAAATCAGTGGGGGGCAAAGCTCACGGTGTGGGCAGCCCTGTCCTGCTCTGGATGCTGAGCCGTGGCTTTGCATGGCTCTTTGTGGCTCTGCATCAGAGCATCAGGCTAGTTCTGCCGTGGGAGCCACTGCTGTGCATAGTAGTACGTAGGCATGCCTCTCCTTTTGGGACCTGCCCCTCTGAACTTGCAGCGCAGCACTGCGGCCTCAGCAGTGGGAGCCATGGTGGCCGGAGGCTGCTGCAAGCACTGCTGTGGTCCAGAGGCTGAGGTGCTACAGGTGAAGGTGTGAGTGCCCGGTAAAAGTCCCATGGCTGCTGCAGGTGCTCTCCTGCACACGCTAAGCTGGGGAACAGGGTAGCTGATGGTGCCCTGCTCACGGATCACACCAGGACAAATGCTGCAAGCATCATCAAGGGACGACCAGCCACAATGGCTACACCCTCACCCTCACGCTGCCGCCTGTCGTACCTGTGCTGTGTCTGCATGTGAGTTTTCTGTCTTGCAGGTACTTTAGTGTAGTACCCGGAGGGGGTTTCACGCCCCACACAGAATGAGATGATTGCTGTCGGCATCATTTCTTTAAAAGAGAGCCGCTCTGTCCCCATTCCTCCCCTCTGGTTTCTCCTGCCAATAGCAACAACCATCACCCCTGCCCGTCAGCCACTCCCTTGCCAGCCAACTGAATCATACTGGAGATGGGAGGCTTTTTTGGGTGCTAAAACTTTACAAGGCAAAGACTTACAGAATACACCCATATGCCCTGCCTGGAAACTGGCTCCCACCTCTGTGGAAAAAGCCAGGCAGTCTCAATTAGGCATTCATGGAAAGTGGGGACGAGCTGGGGCCGGAGCCAGAGGCTGCAAAAGTTTCCACATTTGCCAGCACTGATCTTGCAGACCCGTCTGCTAACTCCGTCTCGGGCTCTGTCTCACTAGGCAACCAAATGTGCTAAAAGGAGAAATCAAGAAGATAATTTTCACACCCAGCTTACTGTGTTTGGGATATTTTTTTTGCTGCACTGCAAAACGATTGCACCGTGTCACTTGTCTCCTCTAACGTTCAGGGGAGTAAAGTGCTCCTCTAAGAGATGTGCTTTCTACCCCGAAGAGCTATTCAGTGGCTCCATCTGGCCAAACAAATGAACAGGGCTTCAAACAGACCATTCACGGTGTAGAAAAATCAGATTCATCCCTGACAGGAAGGCCTCCTAGAGCTATTTGAGGAGTGACAGAAGGAGCCCTGGGAAGAAGAAAAGGTCGGGATTATTTGGCTGTAATCCAGCTGCAGGTGGCCACACTTGGGGACTAACAGGGCAACCAGGAACTCAGCTCCTGCCCCTTGCAAAGTAGTGCTGTCTGCCTCATACATGGCATTTTTGGTTCTCTGCTGAGCCAGTGACTGGGACTGTGTGGGAAAGACCAGAAACCACAATCATGACTTGGTTACAGAGGCCTCGCTTTGCTTCCCGCAAGGGCAGTGAAGTAGCCGTGGTCATGCCATGGCTTCCTTCTGATCTAGAGGTGGCCGGAGTTCAGCACTGGTTGAAGCCTGAGTAGTTGGCCTAGCTAATTTCTCCACGTCCTTCTAACAAACTTAAGGTCCTTTCAGTGCTTCCTAAATAAATGCCTCTCATTAAAAAAAAAAAAAAAAAAAAAAGTAAATTAACACTGTAGAACAAATAATTTTCTTAAAAGTACCACTGGCAGTGGAGAGCACCAGGGCATTTGCCCCCGCGTGGGCAGGGGCTGGTTGGTATGTGTGTGAGAATGTTATTAAAAATGTGGGGAAGGGACAGCATGTTATTGTAATACAAAATATTGCTTTTGAAAAACCAGGAGGGGTGCAAAGCAGGCTTGAAATAAAGAGGCCACAAAAGCCCAACAACTGTGAAATACGGGCAATAGTGGGGGAGTTGAGAGAGGCAAGAGAAACCGAGGAGGTAGGAGGCATCTAGGGACTTGAATTTTACAGTTCCAGTTATTTCATGCACAATGACTTACAAACTAAATCTGTACGTGAAGGAACCTCCGCTGAAGTTGATCGACTTTATGATCTAAACATACGTGTCTCGTTCCTGTCACAGAAAAGATTTTAACCAGCTGGGTTTTTTAGATTAGTTATTGGGATTTTTTTGTTTGTTTGTTTGTTTGTTTGACCTGGGGAACAGGGCACAGCTTTGGAGTGAATTAATAGCAGATTTCTTTTTCTTTTTTTTTTCCTTAGGTATCCTTGAAAAGGATTGGTGACATGCTAGAGACCAGGCGGTACCTGGGTTAAAAGAAAAGCAGTTTTTAACTCTTAAGAAAACAAGAATACCTGCCAGTAGTAAAAATGAGGTTTATATGCCCATTACTGTAAAGTTAAACACTACCAGCTGTAGTGTCTGCCTTTACAAAAAGAACTCAGGTGACAAATTTCCCCTACTTTTCATATTTAGAAAGCTGTTTGAAATCTGCCAGGTTTGCTGGTAAGGTGTTGAAGAGAAGATCAGGTTTATAAAGTATATTAAATTCTCATTTAAAAAAAAATAAAAATCTGAGCTATATTTCACATGTACAGTCCTTGAGGGAGAAATCACACATACCTTAGGCTGAACTTCACCTTTCCTGGGACTATAAAGCCTTATTTGAGCCTCTATTTCTTCTCCCGTTGTGCTATATTCTTGCGAGGAGGTGCACAGGGCTCAGCGTAGGAAGGAAATAGGGGAGGAAAAAATCTGCTTTCTTCTCTTGGCTACATTCATTTCACAAAAGCCTCCAGATGTAACTCCTTTGGTCTGAATATTTCTGTCTGCCTCAGACTGACATTTCCTTCCCTTGTAGATAGATGGGCAGAGATATTTATGGCAGAAAAGATAAATTGTAAAGCGTTTCTCAATCCAGCTCTGCACATCTCGTGCTTTCCCCACAGCTCCCGTGTGTTTTTACTCATACAAGAGCACCTCAGGACTCTGAACAGCATGAGGGGCTGTCTGGGTGTGCAGCTGTACCCCTGGAGTTAAAGACATCATTTAAGATCAGTAGATGGGAAACATGAGTGCAGGCTAACCAACCTCCATGTTAATTCGGGATGTCCTTGGCTGTGGCTCGGTGCTGGGCAGAAGGGCAGAGGGTAGCATGGCCGAAACCCATCATGGAAGCCCAACATGGCTTGCCTGCCTCTTGTTGCGGCACAGCGCGTGGCTCAGCCAAAGCCTATGACCTCACCCTTATGAGCTCCATTTACTGGACTTTTAGGGTGCTAGGAGGTGCTTAAATACCTCTTAGAAATTTTACTTGACTCAGTAAATTCCTTTGTGACCCCAGAAAACCACATGGTGAGACTAATCAAGGGCTAAACCCTGTCCTGCCACTTGGAGAGCAAGAGCGGGTGGCGTGGCCCAGCGAGCAGGAATGCAGTGTGTGGATGCATTTAAAATAACTTTAAACACAGCTAATTAGGACCAGCTTTTCAAACAAAAGTATCTGCAATGAATTAAAAAAAGAAGATACCAAACTAGCTACAGTAGTGCAATATTCAGTTGTAGACTACAAATTATACTGGTGTTTCAATTAGTTTCCTGCCAATTAGCCCAACTGACCATGAGCGTAGGTGAGTTGCAAGGTTTTTTTCCAAAGCATGAATGCTGGGGAACTAATGGGTATTTCCCCAGGCACGTCTGTCCGAGCCTGCCCTGACAGCCATCAGGTGCCTGATGGGTGCCATGCAAGAGTTTCCTTACAGACAGGGCTAAAAGTATGTTTACATTCATGTATCACAGCTCCTACTGTCGCACAAAAAAATACTCCTCTCAGACCAACCCAACAATCAGACCAGCACCTACTCTGGTATCTTCTTTCCTACAACAGCTTACTGAGGGAAAAGATATTAAACACAGGCAATCAGCCTTCTGTTGGCGTCGTCTCTGGCTGCTGGCTACTTCTGTGCTTTGGGACTTCCTGAGCTAGGGCTGCAGCTTCGTGGTTAACAATCCTTACAGGATTTTTTTTTTTTTAATGTGGTTTTGTAATTGGTTTTGATCTCATTTATTCTTTTGACAGCAAGACTATTCCATAACTATGAATTTCAGTCTGCTGTGTGAATTTTTTGTTTTAATTATGTTGCCTCAGATAATTCTATCCAAAATTCCCTGCTTCTAGATGGAAAGCATTGTAGAAGCAATGAATATTTCCCCCCTTATTCGTGTCCTTTATTATGTTATAGGCCACTATCACATCCGCCCTCAGTGATCTCTTTTCCAGGAGACAGAGGCCCAGTGCACAAAGTCTCTTTTCACAAGGAAACTATTTCTTTCCTTTCATCATTCCTGATTTTTTTTTTACTTCTGTTTTATCCTTTTAGACTGATAAATATCATATAATGATGGTTTCTCTTTGTTTTCCTGTCCCTACTTCCAAATCCTCTATTTGCCTCTTTTTAAAAAAAACCCACCACTACTATGATCATTGAGTTGAATTATCCAAAATAACACTATGCGCTTATTCCTGACTGTTACTAGCTAATTTAAAATCTATTGTCGAATACGCACCATTTGGGGTGTCTTTCACTGAGTGTCTGGGACTCTGTCAGCCACTGCTCATGTTTAGTTTTGCTTTTGCTACTCTGAATCAGTGAACTGCTGTTCACTTCCCTGCGGAAGACTAGCTTAATGAAGTTGGTTCAGTTCCTTCAGATCTTGAAAGATGTTGGTGTGAGTGGGTTCTGGCTGTCTTTAAACTCAGTCACTTTTACCTCAGGTTAATTAAAGTAATGGAAACTCATGGGGTAGCCAAATGGCCAAAGAAGTAACCACACCTTAGACCAAGTAGCTGGGCTAACAAGGTATTACTTGATATGTGCAACCACCATGTATCCAAAAATTGTCCAGGAAATTCAGAAGCTTTAGCAGAGTGCGTTGGAAAGCAGTTTGAATTGGTTCATTACAACATGCGTTATTCAAGTTGCTGTCCAGCAAAGCTCACTTTTGTATAGTTTCTCGATGAAATTTCTACAGCTGCCTAAGACTTAACCGTGTTGAGATTTCAACTACTATGAACATTAAAATGAGAGTTATGTGTCTCTCCTAGTCGTAAATTGAGCTGTCCTTTGCCTCCCAGCTGTCCGTGAGGATTCCTGTTGGTGGCACTGATACCTTTGACCTTTCTTCTTGTAATGCTGGTGGAGGGGGCTGTTTGGTTTTGCGCTGCGGCAGGCACAGCCAGACAGGAAGCACCTGCACCTGGGGAGGAGTTGATGCCCCCACAGCTGGCCAGCACAGCTGGAGCCTGCACCAATCAGGGCGGGCAGCCAATGTAAGAGAGGCAGAGGGCAATGAGCCCTTTTGCAGGGACTGTAGGTGCCCTCTAGGTCTGTGAACTTCTACTTAAAGGTACTCGACAAAGGTATTTTTTTTTCTATGCCAGTGGTATTTGTCTGTTTATCACTGCTTTATTTGCAAACAGTGAGTTTTAAGCTCTTACTTCCTACTACTTCTGCAGTATTTTCCTGCATTATTACTACTTCTCTGAGTTTTGCTGGCTGAAATCAAATGGAGCATAAGTACGTCTGACTCCTTGAAAGTCCACTGAGTTGTGTCTTCTTGTTATGTTGCAAAACTGTAAGCAAATCTTCAGAAAAGCTGACTGGAGTTAGGTTTCCCATATCATGCTTAGAAGCATGCAGAGATTGTGTAAGAGAAAGCTTTCTTATGGTGTTCTGGCATTCCAGTTTTTGTTCTCAGCTGGTGAAAAGGAGGCTAGAGTACAAAATGAAAGAAAATCTTTGGCTTTCAACCTAACTCCACTTAAAACATCCATAAAGTCTTTGGCTATGACTTGCCTTCCCTGTAGGTGTGGGTTTTGTTTGGGTTAGCTGGGCATGCAAGCTCCATTTTTACCTTTTATTGAAAAAAAGGCTTTTTATTTAGCTAAGTTCATGGCACAGAAGCAAAGTCTCCAAAGAATGCCAAGGGTTGTTGCTGCTGCCTCTGTGGTCTTCTCATTGGCCACAGAGCTGCATGCCTGGGCAGTGCTGTTAAACAGGAATGGCTGATGGTGCTCTGCTCTCTTGCAGAGCAGTGTTGGCGGTCTCTGCTCACCCGGACTGCAAATCAGGGATGCTCTAAGTCCTCATGAATCCGATTGCCTCAACTTCAGTTTTGGCCCTGCGGAAAAAGACCCAATAAATGCTGACTGAGGTAGGTGTTTCTCAGCATGTTCAGTTACTAAGAATGACTCCTGAAGTTTGTAAAAGGATTGAGAGAGGTATTTCTCTATGTTGTTTGAAGGACATTTTGCAGTTTTGATAGGTTGTATCAACCCCAGTTTTCTGGGTTTTGTTACTGTCTGAAGTGTTTTTGAGATATGGATGATGAAGAGGAGCAATTGCATTGCTTAATTAAAACAAAAGTGCTTGGTGACTAGGTGTGGGCCCAATAGCTGGTGTTACTGAGACAGGAGTTTGCAACTGATCCATTTTTCTAAGTTTAGGAGGTGAATACTAGAGAAAAGCAAAGCTGAATGTTGTATCCTATTTTTTCAGGATCACTATGTACTATGTGCTTCTCAGGAGTAAGGATTTTATAAGTTCTTCCAGTTAGGAGGTTTCTTTAGTTCTTGATTTCTTAGTTCTTAGTGGAAAGACCTGACTGTCAGCATTCAGCCCTCGGTGTTTCAGGTTCCTCTCTTGCCCATGTATTTTGTGTACATCCTTCTTCAGAGGGATATTGGAGAAAGGAGGAGCCTTTTAAACTTATTTGACTTGTGTTATATGGCAGAGAATGATCTGTGTATGGGGGCCCTAAGCAAGATTGCACAAGTGTAACATGCAGACTGTTTTACTTAGTTGGGATTTAAGGTCTAGTTTGTATGCTTGCTAATATACTGCGAAGATCTGAGATGGGGGTTTTGATGTGATGTGACTAACTTTAAAAATAGTAACCTTGGTGTACTGCTTAAATTGTTTTTCCATGAAGAATAATGAAACAGCTTTTTATTTCAAAGTACCGATGTTATATGTAATCCCGATTTTTTCCTGAAGTGGGATTTAGTTGGCCCTTCTGTAACAAGGAGAGTGTTACATTGTCTCTCAATCTCGTTTACTTAGAGCAGGAAGGCGAAGCCTTGGCAGTGAAAAATGAGGGGAAAGCAGTTTGATCATTTTTGTTGATGCCATATTGTTTGTGTTAATTTACTTTTGTTTTAAATATGTAAAAGTTATTTCTTTGAGGAATCATAGAAAATGTAATGGGGAGCTAAGACTTTGCAGTTGGTCTACTCAGCGTTTTGTCTGGTCTCAGCGGAGTGCTAAATCTGAGGTGTTGGCGTTTGGGGAGCCCCTGGTTCTTCTGGTGGAAAGACGTTATTTCAGTTCTGAGTCTGGCTTTGTGGCTCATGTTTGCTATGGGAACAGTGGTATTGGCAAGCTTTATATTGAAGAGCAGTATGTTTTGTTTCTCAAACAATAATTTACCAGCTAGCTCTGAATATGTGCTTTTCCTTTCCATGGGTCTCAGCTGGGAGGATGTCTTTCACCATCTGATGAAATAGTCACTTTTTTAAAGGCTTCAGAATTGCACGATTCCTTGGCCACCCTCCCTCCCCCAGCACATACTCATGCACACATGTGCACGTGTTCTTGCTCTCCCTCACACAGACTGAATGAGTGCTCAAATCTTCCCAGAAGTCAGGCTTGCTATGCAATATAAATGGTGTCACAGTGGTAAAGAACTCCATGTGTCAAATATGCACCATGTTCGTAGGGGTGATCAGGCATAGAACAACTGTGTGCTGGTGTGTCTATTACAAATTTTCTGTTTGGTTTAAATGAAGGGGATCTCTCATGTTAGAGGCAGGATACCTAAAGTCCAAAGTTACTTTCATGATATCTTTATTTTAACTTCCAATCACAACAGTATTGGCATTCTCAATGGAAAAATTGCTTGCCAGTGAATTTTGATTGGGGATGTGAGAAGAACATTGCTAATAAGCAACAAGCATTTAGTAGGTCTAGCTCTTGCCAGCTTCTACTGTTCACAAAGAATGAATTAGATCCAAGCCCCTCAATTCTAAGTGATATAGCTTAATGACTTCTAAAAATGATGAATGTAATTTTTCATTATAGCAGTTTTCTGGCACCTAAGCTTTCCTATCCAACTATTAAGGACAGAAGTGTACTTTGATTATAGGAGTTTTTTCCTTCAGAAGAATGCTAGACAATACCAGGCTGTTAAAAGCTAAGAGCTGATGCCATCAACCCAAGTTGTTCTACCAGCAGAGGAGACTTTGGGTGAAGCGCTCTCGCACAGACCAGGCTTGTTGCAGTTCAGGAACTTGGCTGCAGTGCAGAAACTCTTCTTCACATGGTCTCGGTCATGGTTATACTGGGGCAGGTTTGCACTGCAGACACCAGGCTGTGGCTGGCCAGTCCCTAACTGGGAACCCAATGCAGCTGGTAGTAAAACTTCAAAAGAAGGAATGTTCAAGAAAACCATACCACTCTCTTGCTGTTTTTTGCAGTACTTTAATACAGCATTAAAATGCTAGAATACTAGAGGAAAGCTGTATACTATCCAGCAAATAAGGCACATGTCGGAATGCCATTTTATGGACAATCCACAACAGAGGTTTTACAGTCTCTTTAGCAACACAGTCACCAGATGAGCAAGCTGTCATCTTGATTGCTGAAGCAGAACTGGTACCTCTGAGGCCTTTGTCCATAGGTTTTGTTTGTTTTAGCTGTACAATTTTATTAACAGTTACAGAAAAAGAAATTATACAAATAGCCAGCTGAATCTGACAAGGTCAGTGGGTACAGCTAAACAAATGTAATAATAATTAGGTTAATTTTTTTAAAGCTGAAGAAATTCATAAGATACAGTGTTAGTTTTAGCACTAGTACACAAGGCAGTGAGTGCTGTACTAAATAACCTTTTAAAGGAAACAAGAATCCAGTACAGGGTTGGGCAGACCTCCCATTTTATCATGGTAAAATATCAAACTAAAAACCCAATCCTTCATAATATAATCAAACTACATGAAATGTAAAGTGTAAAAATGCTTCAAATACGTGCACATGCATATTCTATATTGCTATGAGTTCTAATTAAAATAAACATAAACCTCTACAATAATCTACTTCAATCCTTTTCTCTTACATCCTTTGATTGATATTATTGCTGTAGCCGATACTGCATAGCTGAGCTCACAGTCTGCAAAGAGTTGTGAAAGTCAAGTTGTCAAACAGTGTCCCAACCAACTCTCTTCCCCTCTGGTTATGGGAAAGGAAAGAACCACCATTTGAAACCCAACGCTTGTGCTTCAGAGTTTCTGAAAGCTGAGTCTCTAGGGTGCTTTCAGCATCTTCTGTGTCTCTCTCAAGGCCATAAAGTGACAGTATACTGTTATTTACTCCTCACTTGCTATATGTCTAGTGATAGCTTTTTCTAGCAATCCTTCCCCAAATACACATAAATAAACTGTATAAGCATTTTCATATAAGTCTAAGCACTTGAATAATATATTGGTTACTTAATACTGATATTTTCATCCAAGGATAACAAAAAACAATATGGCTTAAAGAATTGCAAGGTTTTTTGTCAGAATTATGTACCAACTTTCATATAATATTTTATGTAGACAATATTTCCTTCTTAATGTAGTTCTGTTGCATACTTTATACAGACAAAAGCATTGTAAAAAAAAAAAGTAAATTACTTCCATAAATATTTTCTTGAGGATACATCCTTAGTTCTGCAAAATACTTAAGAAAACTCTTACCTCCGTTAGTATCCTAGTTGAGAGGAAGGCCCTTCTGAAAGCTTCCAAATTGTAAAAACTTTCCCCCAAAAACAAACAATACTTTTTTAAAAAGGCCCTCAAATATATACAAAAAAGTTACTGCAAAGAGTTTCCAGATAACAATTCAGTATTACAAGAAATATTTGTAACCATTCAAAAATTTTAACATCTAAAAAGGTTTCCAAAATACACACATAGTATTAAAAAAAAATTGAAAGAAACTCTATGTCAAGTATAACTCAAGATAAATACACATCTGCAAGTAAAACTGTAAAATACTTCATACAGGGGTAAACATTTATATCAATCATCTATAGCTAGTAACTGCACACGATTGTCCCTTTGAAATTCATCCTAGAAACACAAACCATCATCCCTACATCTAAGATCTCGAACAGCCCTCTGAGCACTTCAGCAAACTGAATGGACAGCAGTGGTTTTGCAGATAGGAAAGAGATACAGGTTGAAGCCCAATCAGGAATGGAGTGATATCTTAAAGAATGATTTTTGTATGGGGATAGTTCATCACATTTAAAACTATGTTGGCAAAGGCAAGTGGAAAATGTATGTCAATTCACTTAACTTGAAAAACACATGTTGATGATTTATTGCATGCTGTTCAGTGGGTAACTCTTAGGATCCATACCAGGGAAAAAAAAAAAAAAAACCCAAACAAAACTCTGCATGACTGCAGGACAAAGAACTAATCTATGAAGTCTGACATTTCCAAAAGCTCTTAACTTTTAAGTAGTTTTATTTTTGGAATAGCTGCTAGAGCATCACAGGTACGCAACCCATGTATAATCTAAATATCATGTTATACAGAAAGGTAAAATGTAGAGAATACTTCTTGATATAAGGCTCCTCTCAGACATAGGTAACTTCACATTTTTAGTTTACAAACTAAGTCCCATATAATGGGGAACTTCAAAATACACCTGTTTTCAGAAATAATATATACTCTTGTGTATTTTTCTGAAATTAAAAAGCAACTTTGAGACAATAAGGCGTCAAAGTTTGCTTGTGTGGCATCATTTTACGTCTGTGGTAGCAGCAGTAGAAACTGGCTAAAATGGGGCCATTCTTTAAACTACAGGGATTTTGCTTCATCACCATTAAATGAAGTATTTGTAACAACCTCACTGGAGCCGCATCAAGTTAAAGCAGCTAAAAACGTACACCACGCATTTCAAATCACTGATACTTTTCTCCAGAGCAGTTCCAATGCTAAGGACAAATTCCATGTGAAATGTTCCGACCAACTGGGGAAACGAAATGTTCCGACCAACTGGGGAAACAAAATGTTTGTAGGTTTTTTTTTGAAGAAATAAATGAAAGTTTAAAAATCCCAAAAGGGGGGGTAAAGAAAAAAAAGTGAAAAAAGTGTGCACTGGCTGGATTAGTAGACAGGCAACAGCAAGCATCTGAAGTTAAATATCCAGTTTGCCAAATAAATGCACAGAGCCAAATTTGTCTCAGGTACACCCCTAAAGAATACTCAATTTAGGGGGGCCTGTATTGATTTAAAACTCTTCTTACTGATGCTTGCTTTGCTTCTGGGAAGACTAAAATGTCTAAAAATGCATTCAAGGCTTACTAGCTGATGTTCTAAACACAGAGCTGGTTAAAGAGAACATCAGAAAGAAATCAGAAAAATCTAAGAGGTAAATCAACTCATCCTCTTTCTAGTCAAAAATCTGAGTTTTTAAGGTTTTTCCAATTTGGAAAGAGTTAGTTAGGTCTATAGGTGAATTACCTTTGGTGGGGAAAAAAGAGAAGAAATCTACATTTTGTAATCAATCTTTTTTTCTTCTTTTTTAAAATAAAAATTGAGAAATTTCCCTCCTGTGCCATTAACTAAAAGCCAATGGTCACAAGCTGTTGTACATTACTTATGTGGATTTATTTTTCCAGCAACCCACAAAATATATACAGATGAGCATGGAGTAAATGCCCAGGGTTGGCTCCTATGAGCAAACCTCATACAGGGAGGGACAGAGGAACACTCCCCTTGTGTAAGCGTGGTGCTGTCATCTTCCCCAGGCACCATCTCGTTAGGGAAATGAGGTTTCAGCCCTGTGCACCGAGGGCAGAAGAGAAGGGGATGACCCCACACAGCTTGGGAGAAGCAGGAGTTCAGCCCCACGGCTGCAGGGGAGAGAGGGTTGTGGCTGCTCCCCAGGGACTGCAGGTCATTCTCCCTCCTCACCCAACTTTTGGCAGGGTTGGCAAGACAAGCAGGCTGCTTCCAGCCCTGGGGTGCCCACGGCGTGATCAAATCCACATCCTGCACTGGGATGGATTTGCAGTCTCTCGAGTTAGGCAGTACAAATTACGGCAGTGTTGCTTCTTGCTTTTCCGCGCGTTTTGTTCTCCATCTGCTTTTCCCCAGAATGAGTGCGGGGAGAATATGTTCTCCTCCTCTTTTTCAAATATGCTAAAGATTACTTGAATACCTTTATATGTCTGCTGCTTTGGAAAATATCAATGATATAAATATTAAACTCTCATAAGTATGCTCTTAAGAATTATTATTCTACACCTATAGACATCAACCGTATTAAAGTTGATCACGTGTATTTTCAGTACAACCTAAAAACTCATAAGCTAAAGGCATTGCCATGCAGCATTGAATCTGGATAAACAATTTTTAACAGGGGACTGCCATGAAAATAGCAACAATTGCATATAATGTTATCTTTTAGCTGGCCTTTGTTCAGAACCTGGTGGTGTGCTGTATATTGATGTAGCTATGTCAAAGGATGTGCTATTTTACTGATCTAGTGGTTATCATAAGATGGAATATTGTTTCAATGCAGAAAAAAATGGTTGATAGCAACATCTTAGTTTCAGGGAAAAAATAAAACAACATTTCCCCTTCTCTTCATCTAAGGGTTTTTTTCTACATGTCCTTTAGCTGGATGTGAAGCATCAAGGTGACTTTTTTCCTTTTTTTTTTTTTTTTTTTTTTTTTTTTGTTCAGGTACTATTAAGTGCTCAAGAGGAAAAAATAGATCTGGTTTAGTATGCAGCTCTTTTAAAATTACTTGTGCTTGAAACAAACTATGGAGATTAATACTAGAGGTCAAGCTTTGAAAATCTACCCCTAGATCTGCCTGTGTATTTTCTTATTTGTATGGGCAGTTTAGTATCTTTGTTTAGAGAATTTGTCTCTAAGCTAATTTCTGAGTCTGTGCAAAGTGTGTTTCCATTTGAAAATACTAAAACTGCATATCTTCACTGAGGCAACTGAACTGTTATTAGTGTTAACTTTCAGTAACATTATTTTCAGCTCTTTTAGTCGATGGAATTGCCAACTGGGCAAAACTAGTTTCGAAGTGGTTAATTTAGTTAATACTATTTTAGCATTACATAGCACTTTTCATCCAGTGATGTCAAAACACTTATAGATATTAAGTAAGCCTCACAACTCTCCTGTGAGGTAGGAATACTGAAGTATTATTATCCCCATTTTGCAGTGGAGGAAACTGAGGTCCAAAAGGATCTTGTAACTTGCCGGAGATCAGGGAGCTAATGGAAGAGCTGTGATCAGAAGCCAGGAGTCCCAATGTTTATCCGCTGCTCTGACCAGTAGGCTGGGTCATTTGGGCTACCCATAAATAATGAAGTTTGCAAGATACGTACATGACACTACCACCAGAATAAGCAGAAACAATTTTGCTGTGCTTATAGTAAAGCAGGGAAATGGCAAAAGTTTCACCCTAGAGCAAATTTGCAGAGCTTCACGTTTCCTATACAAATGCTTACCGTAAGTTTTCAATTTGTTCTACAAGAGCTTGACTGTACATACTGGTAACATCCTGCTATCACTTGGCATAAAACCCCCTCTGTCTTAACATTATGGAATCCTCAAAACAAATTTAATTCACATCAAGTTATTTAGGATTTAAAGTATTTCCACTAAGTATCATTCATACAAATCAATCTCTCTAAAGGAAGCTTCATAAAAATTGAAATTGTTGATTAAAAAAACCCTATACAAACATTATCCCTGTAACTTTTAGTGAATGCTGCAAGTGAATTGCTTGTTGTGTCCTTTTGCCAATGTACTCTTACGTAGATATACAAACAGGATACTGTCTTGAGGTACTTTCAGTTCATGACATTTCCCAATCCCTGATGAGATACTTCTTTGCAGCAGGATGCCCCTGCACAAAGTTCTACCTGAAATGGGGTAATGAAATATTAACTCCTACATTTCTCCTCAGGTATGTAGGTACTTCAGGAAGACATAAAGAGGGAAGGTTATATAGAGTGTTCCCCTGCCTCAAAACACCCTTATGGCTAACAAGTTTTATATTATAACAAATTTGTACAGTAGAAAACAGGACATAAAAATATTTCCAGAAAGTGGCTTTAAAACTATTATAAATAGTAAGTTTGGCTAATCTTTCAATTAAGGGGTTTGGGGACAGTTTTAAGTATTCTTATCCCCCCTTATTCACAGTAAATTTAGTGTGCTTGTGGCCTAATGAACAACCCATACACATACAGGGACCATTTCAGCGGGATTATATGACAAGAGAAGGATCTGTTAGCCACACAAGCAAGCCAATTTTGTCTCCTCCAAAAAACTCTTGGAATCCTTCCTGATGCTCTGGGTCCCATTATGGCATTCCCTTTCTACCCAACCCACACCCTCAAAACAATTTTTCACTTTTTTTGCCACATCTTGCAAAAATGATTTTGTCTAAGCCCTGCCCAAGTGATGGCAACATATAGGAAAAGTCCAAGAAATCAGCAGCACAAAACTCTCAGACTTTCTAAAACTGGGAAAACAATAATTTTCCTTCTTTTATGCTGTGGCTTGTTTCATCTTCCTTTGTCTTGTCATATAATAGGAATAACATTCGTGTTGTGGGCAAGTGCTTGCAATTAGTGGCCCCACAGTTACTTAACCACTGCAAAAGCCACACACATAACGTATATTCCTTGTGAATATTACACCTTGCCTATTGAATAGTACTTCATTTCACCTGGCCATGATATAGGGTCTGTGTAAACAATCGGTAGAACCTGCAACTGTGGTTCTGTTGTGAACACTATCAGTAACGCTTTATATAGGTGTGTGTACATATATATATAAATTTACATATATATGTATGTATACAAATCATAGTCCTGTAAATACCTGCTGCATGCGTGCACATGCACAGCAGAAATGTTACATTCTATTAATGGTAAGGCATATTATTAGATAGGCAATATTGGCAATTATTTTAGCTTTTATCTTGATTTGTTGTGTTGCTGTTGATCACGTGCTGCCAGAGGATCTTTAAGGATGATGGGGACGGGAAGAGGCCACTTTGAAGGTTTATTGCACACGGCGGCAGTAGTAGCCCAAAACTTTGCACTTCTCACACAGATGCTGGGGATGTTCTTTGCTCTGATCTGAAACATCCAGGCCATCCGGCTTTTCCAGGGGTCTCTACAGTGAAGGGAAGGAAATCAGATTAGATCCAAGGTTTTGTCACTGTTACTCTTTATTATCCATGTGAAGCCTACTTTTATGCTTAACTGAGCTTTCTCCTAGTAATTATAAAGGTACTGTATTTCTGTCCTGAAGGGATGAAACTTTTTTTTGAGCTCTGCATTGGTTCAGAGTGGCCTCAATACTTAATGTCATTCTTCTTCATAATGGTGGTGCTAACTTTGTTGCAGACAATTTACTAAAAGACTTAATTGGGGACTATATTTATAAAAGCAGTAAGACAGAAGAGTTTGTTCTCTTGGCTCCAGTAACTGAGATGTCCCAAAGGCATTAACACCTCAAGCATGGGAGTCCCATTACCCGGCAACACCAGCAGGGTTTACCAAGGTTAGGATTAGCTGCTACAACAAGAAAACTGTCTTAACCACACAGAGATATTACATAGCTAAATGAGGTTTTCCCAATACTCAGTCCCATATTTCTGAGGCTGAAATTTTTGAAGTAGAGCAGCTGCAAAGCTATTAACTAAAAAAAAACCACCCACCAAACCAAACCACCCTACCTCACAATGCAACCCTTTGACCTGTAATATATTGACTATGTATTTTTAATAATATTTGCGAAATCATTGGATTGGAAGTATATTTGGCTAAACAAGGGAATGAAACTGCTTTGCTTTTAGTAGATCTTTGTTCTTTAATTTTCCATGACATGTAAAGGGTTTCACAATCATTCTGAAAATAAAATACCCACGTTAAATATTGCAGTAAGGTTAAGTGTTTGGAAAGTCTACTAGGTAGAGAGGTGCTAGAGATGTGAGGTAGAACATCATAAAGTGCACCATTTGTTTGAAAAAACATACAAAATTTCCTAACCCATAATTTCTGTTTTTGTGAAATCTCCCTGAAAGACTATTTCATTGCACAGTGCCTTCTCATGAAGACAGCGGTTGGTTGTTCCATGGGACTGTGGTAGAGACAGCATGTGGTGTGAAACCTGAAAACAAGCCATAAGCTTCTCTCAGGGATACTAGATTCTTGCTTTTCTCTTCAAAATGTGATTCGTGGAGCAGGGGGTGGATAAATATAAATATAAATTACAAAGTTATGGCCACTTATCTTTTCATGCCTTTCCTAAATCCTAAAGACTTTCCTTTATCTGTAAAATCTTAAAGTACATCTGATCATCTAAGTTTTCATTTATAAGTTCTTCATTCCAAAGCCACCCACTTGAGACCCAGTGGATAGGAAGAACAGAGACATTCAGAGCTTTTTTTTTTTGGCTATGTAACACTGCAAGAACAGCTCATAATCCAGAGAATAGAATGGTTTCTCAGCTCTCTGAATAGCTAAAATGAGACAAAATATATTCTATTATCCTGAACAAGGGATGTCTGCAAATTCTTGCTTGGTTGTATTGGATTATAAGTGCAACACTTATATTGCACGGCTAGTAAAAACAATATATGGGAGTAATTCAGCAGTGATTGCCAATGGTTTGTTACCGATTCAATGTTCTTACCCAGATATTGCCTGAAGTTTTGTCTGTCCTGGCCCACATATTATATGTCTTTGAGTCTAACTTCATTTACAATTTAATTGCAAATTGGATTCCCTGTATCAGATAGAGGATAAAGGAAGTAGATGGACACCTCATCTCCTCTACATCCTTTAACCTCCCCCTGCAGCCCCACTGAGCTTTGAATGACTTGTTGGAAGTCAGTATGTTAGGATTTGAGATCAGAACCAGCAATCCTGTTTCTAAGCTTGCAACCAAACCACGGGTGCAGGCAGTGCTTCTGCCACAACACAGACAAGTTGAATAAGTCTATTTGGTCAGAAAAACTGCCCTTCTGTCTTTTCTATCACTTATTCCACCAACACCTTCCCACAAATTTTCTTCAAGAATTTGCATTACATAAATGTAGTCAAACATGATGCTCAGCTTCAGGAGTCCCAAGAGTTAATTTATGCTCCTCAACAGCAAATTTGAGAGTTTTGAAATGCTACACTTAAAACAGGCTATTCGACTCAGCTCTGATTGCTTCTACATGCTAGCTGTGCTCTGATTAAGAGAAGAAATACAGCAGTTATCATGTTTATTGATATAAGCCAGATTTTTTTTTAATACACAAGGCCTTGGGAATAACTTTTCCTGGAAATAGTGCAAAGGACATTGGGAATGCCTTGAAGCGCCAAGAGTTTTTGGACAGTTTTCAGAAACAATAGCTCTCCGTGGTTTGCTTTCCCCCTGTGTTGATGGAGCTCAGCTTTTTGGCCTACAAAGCATTTTGATTTCAGAAATGTTATTGTTACCAGCATGTTACGACACAGAGGCTGGGGAGAGAGGGGTTACGAACGCAGGAAAGCAGGTTGCCAAGGGCCAGCTGGAAGGAGTGGTGCAGAGCAGAGCCTGGACTACGTTTCTGGTGAGGCAGTGGAGGGCTGAGGCTTCAAAACTGGTAGTGTGCTTGTGTGGTTTGTGTCCCAAAACCCCTTCAGTCCAACTTTTGCATAAAATGAAGTCCCAGCTTATCTCCATTTGCTGTTTTCTCTTCATGGGTTTCTTGTAAGGCAAAAAAACCCCTTCAAACACCCTGAGAAGCAACTGTTCTTGTCCTGCTGCTATTTGACTGTTACTAATTGCGGAGGACTTTAATAATCTTACAACCTTGCGACCTTTCTTACACCATGCTAAAAGGGTGGGATGTTAGACAGCCAAAGAGCTGTGTGTCCGTCAAGGTTGGATTTTCTTGGCACAGGCAATCCTTGGACAATTCTTACCAGCTTTGGCATGGTGGAAGCAGAGGGGAAGGAGAAGATGCTGGCTCAAGAGGGGTGCGGCAGGGTCGGGCTGCGGCACACTGTGTATTAGTTTCGGGGATTGCCTGAATTATGCAGAAGATCCAAATAGCTGAGGAGGCTGCAAGAGTCCTGTGCTGCTGCTGAGAGGCTGGTAGCATGAAAACTCAGCCATGCATTTGGAGAGAGAGTGTGGAGAAGGGGACAGGCTATTTGGCTGAAAAAATAATTCCTTTCCTTAGAAAGAGGTGAAATGGAGCTTGTAAAACAACAGAAAATCCTGCTATGTTTCTCTGGGAAAGGTATGCTTTTTTCTATTAAATGGAGAGTTTAAATATAATACTTCAATTTTCATTGTCTTTTTTTTAAATGCAAGCATCCAGGATTTGGCAGTCCATATTTTCAGTAAAAACTACAGGGGTGGGCACTCTTACATTCTTAATTTTTGTGCGTCTTTCTTTAATTTTCTCCTGGTAGTTGCGGGGTGGAAATAATCTTTTGCAGCTCCACCAGGAAAGCATTTAGCAGTGGCTAAAGCTGTTGCCTCAGGGGAATGAAGCTGAAATAAATTTAAATTTATATAGCAATTCCTGTCCTGAGCATTAACTTTTGATTGTGAACTATTGCTGTCCCAGTCTACATGTACTGCATGAACTCTGCATTCCCCACAAGTCAGTTAAAAACCCCAAACCCTTAAAACAAAAAGCTCACCCTTATGAAGCGTTAGATATCAGAGAAAGCATTACTAAGACATCCTTGAGGAAAACTGCTTCCACTAAGAAGCAGAATGGAATAATGTGGCTGCTTATGTTTGTATTTAGAAGACTGAATATTTTTTTTTGCTGTAGAATGGAACAACTTGATCGCACCACTGATGGATAAAGGATTGCATCAAAATTCAAGTGTAAAACACTTATAATTTTCTGGACTTATTACTTCAAGTCTTAATGGAGCAAATGAGATGATTAAATGGCAGATTAGATATGTGAATAGGAACAGATTCTATAACTATAGCTGGCAGGATAATTGTTAGGTTAACAGTTTAAGGAGCCATAGCTAGCTATACTTCCCTCAAGACACACATACTATCATGAATTTGTAAATTTTTAGTCCAATAAAAAATTATGCACTGGGGAAAAAGGATGAAATGCAATGTGCATTCTTGAGCAACAGACCCTCTGCTTTTTTCTCTGGGGGCAACAGGGACATTAATGAGGCCCTCAACTGTCGCTGTAGATCTGAGAGACAGTGATAAGAAGGCTGCAGATTAGAGGCACAATGCTCAGAGAGAGCAAGCAGCCTCTGTCAGCAGCATGCCTCTGGGACAGGCCAGCTAGGAATGAATGATAACCATGTGAGCTAAATGGTGAAAATCTCTTTTTAGAGTTCAGAGAAGCAGAAGTCTGGGGTGATCTGTATTCTCACTGCTGGAGCACACAAGTATGGGCATGCTGGGGAGGGTTTATTAAATCTAAAGAGTCAAAAGATCATACCTGTAGACCTGAAACTGTTGAAAAGTTTATTGGGCTTGAGTGATCAGATCCATCCCTCCCCATACTGAGAGAAGAAAGGTGGCTGTGGATGCACCCAGGTATGGGAATTATGGGACCACTGCATTGGCAATGGAAATAATAGCTTGGATATCATGAAGAATGTATTTACATACCAAATTATTTCCAGTCCAACAGTAAATTCCTGACAGCTGGAAGAAAATAGTGTCCAAGAGGACAAGTTGGTCACCAGATGGCTGGTTCTGCACCAGTGCAACAGCTGTCATCACAAACAGCACTGGAGTTAGCCACAAAGTCAGAGAAGAAGCCTTGATAAGAGGCCAGCCAGGAAGCAACCACAGGCGCAGATGTTGCCGCTATAGCGGGCAGGGGAAGAAAACAAGAATTCAAAGCTTGGCATCTGGGCTGTTATAGTGCCAAGAATGCCAGTGAATGGCTATAAGGACTGGCTCCATTGCTAGAGCAGGGTAAGAAGGAGCATAAAGAACTACAAAATCCAAATTCCTTGGAAGAATAAGAGGTAGGTTTAAGTCCCATCTGAGATGTCTCTTTATGTTTAGAGTAGCTAAAATAACTACCCAGGAAACTACTTTTGGAATAGCCATAGAGCAGCTTTGTCAGGGTAGTTCTTTGGTCTTCTATGCCTCAATAAGCCTTGAGATCAACAGGCCTCCAATTTTTGCCCCATGTCCTGTGAATTCCTGTAAGCACTCTCACGGGGAGGTTTACCACTTGAGAGACATGGTGGAAACGCAAAAGGAGGAACAGCACAATGGCAAAAAGAGTGGCACAATTCAGTCATGAAAACAAACATACATGCAGAGCTTCCTTGGGATGAGGAGCAGTTTTGCAGCTCAGGTGCAAGAGCCGCCAGATTCTCTACTCTGTGGATGAGTTGGGGAATGAATGGCAGCAGCCTTGTTATCAGGCTCTTATATTACTTCTTGTAATACATGCTCCACCATCTCTCTTAAACACAGAGATTTAGAGCTGTATTTATAGAGCACTCTGAAGTATATACACAGCTGTAAAATTGCTGAGAAGACTTTTCCTGCCCCAGAGAGATTAAAAGCTCATTCTCACAGATAGTGTATGTGGAGTAAGAGCACAGGCCTGAATTGAGACATTCCTTGTGGGGAATTGGCACAGGATCGTTTCCTGGAGTGAAACAAGCCTCCAGGAACAAAGAGCAGGTGGCAGGGAAGTGTGGCTGCTCTCCTCTCCCGGGACCCACTAACAAAAGGTATGCATAGGAAATCAAGATTTGAGCATAGCTGCACAAGCCATTCACAGACCCAGCATATGTGCTTGAATGGCTACCCCTGAGCTATCCAGAGTACAGATTATCATCTTCAGTAATCTAATATTATTGCCTGAGCCAGTTACATGGGAGTACTCAGGCACAAACCATCCCTTGTGAGACGATGTGAACAAGCCCTACAGGACTGAAAAGTCCATAGATAGAGGAAAGCAACTAGGGAAGATGAAATACAGAGATGGAGACGAGGACTGGAGAAAAGAGCAAGCCTGGCAATTGAGTAAACTCCTAATTCACTGCAATGAATATAAAGAAATCCTGAAATAAGGATTTCATTTTTTTTCTCCTAAATTGGACAAAAGCATCCTGATCTCCAATATTCAGGGTGATGTAGCAAGGCTTGGTGGCCCATGTGGTTGTATTTCAGCTATTGAATAGACTCTACAGAGGTTAATCTATTTGGTGAGAAACTGGAGGAATGCAGAGATACTTGGCCATGCCAGAGGATGGCAAAGTAAGCTCAGAGGTGGTTGCTGTGTCTTGTCTATATCCACACCTTCCTGTAAGTGTCCTCTACTGCCTAGGATCAGATGTGGAACAGCGGAGGTTGATTTGACCTGCTATGAGTTTTCATGCTGTATATACTATTGTGAATGGAGACTTTTTATAAAATGCCCTCACCAGGGAAATATGGCGCCTGACTCTGTTTAGACATGGTCTGAGTTGTTTGCAGTTAAGTAATTTTTGTAGTTTTGGAGGGTCTTGTAACTTTACATAAGGATACCATGAGGAACCAACAGTGATTTTCATCTGCTGATAAAATGACCATTAATTTTTTTTATAAAGTTCAAGATACCTTTTTATCTGTTAGGTGGCAAGGAGAAAGAAAAGGAGATGATGAATTCCAACACATTGTGGAGAAGAAATATTGACAAGATTGTTTGGAAGTAGCAATCATTTATTTCACTAGAGGTAAATACTGTCTGAGCTTGAATGGAGGTCAAACTTCTCCTGTCTGGCCAGTTCATCTGGGTGTTTTTAAATTGAGAAAAAAAAAAATCCAATTATGGATTACTTGTAATATGATCACATCACATAGTGTGGTGACTTTGCAGTGAAAGAACAGGCACTACAAAACAGTAACATTGATTTCTTTTTCTTGAATGGAGCTAAAATGGCACAAGAGAAACATGGCTTCTAGAGAGAGGCAGCATCTTTTCTTAGATGAGTTGTTTAAGTTGGAAAAACTGTCTAATGGAAGATTCAGATGAGAGTGAAAATACTCTTTTCCCATATAATAAAGGCAGTAGGAGCACATAATTAGCTGAGGACATCCACTAATGCACTGGGGGGGTGGAGTGATTGCTAAAAACTTCTAGAAGTGCATAGGAACTCAAACATGAATGAGGACTCTCCTATGGTAGGTGCCAACAAAGTAATCAATCTAAAGAGTAAATAGGAAATATATACAGAAAATGTTAAGATGGTGTAGCACTGCTAATTAGAAAAAAACCTACTAAAACAATCTGATGTGCACGAGATTTTTTTTTTGTGCTTTAACTCTCAAATTAGAAATATTGGACTTTTAATTAAATATCTTTCACTGTGCTTTTACAAAAGATAGTCATTAGTTTAAGACTACTTGTGGCTGGGTAGAGCATATTTTCCAAAATGGTGCAGAATAACACCACACAGATAAAAGTTGATAAATGTTTAGTGAGAGTCTGGTGTGGAGCTGGATGCTTGGACAAAAACATGTATGGGTTAGCAAATGCTAGGCTCTGTCAAGAAGCAGTGCTGACCTCATGCAGCCTGTTAGCTCTCCTTTGCTGCTGGTTCTGTGCATGAAATGAGGCTGTTTTCTTTACTGTTTGGCTATTTAGCAGCACAGGGCACCTCTGGAAGAATGAAAAAGACTAAAAAGAATAATTATAGTAACACAGAAATAGAGGCAGACGGAGGTGAGGCAGTAACAACAGCATGTAAAGTCTTTCAAGTCAAGGTTGTAAATTCAAATTTTGGGAAAGAGCACTAGTGACTGGCTGCAAGTTATTTATATCTGGAAGCCTAGTTGAAATGCACTCTTGTCTTGAAGATCCCAAATAGCTGCAATACCTACTGTGGTGTGACATGAACACATGGATAGATAAGAAGAGCAAAGCTCTTCCGCATACTGAGTTATGGTGTCCTTGGGGAATGGCATGGAAACATAGTGATGGGGGTCAGCTGTGGAAACCTGCACTGCACATGCTGTGATTATTCCCTGGAAAACACCATGTATATGGTTCCAAGGCAAGCAAAGCTTACGGAAGCACTGTAGACTGCAACCCTTCCACAGTGTGTCTTTGACTTTAGTACTACTACACAGATTAGACTCCTCTAGCCCTGCCACAAGGGGCAGCTCTGCCCAAGGAACTACCTGTAAACCTTCTTTACTACAAAATGTACATATTCCCAAGTCTACAATGCCTCTTGTATAGTGTGGATGGGATACCTCTTGAGTGATTTCTTGTGATCCTTTGAACAGTAACATAAATGATGGAAAGAATTTAGAACAACAAGGTAAATATTTATAAACTTGTGTTATAAATCAATGGTCTTGTAATTTCTCTCACCTTCAAGACTGTACTTCCATGCGTGTCATAAGTGACTTCATTGCTCAGCCTGGATTTTAGTGCAGTTGTCTATACAAGCTGTGTAACCAGAAGCAAGGAACTAGAGACCTTGGAAACTTTGAGATTGTCTCAGGTAAGTTAGTGAAAGAAAATTGCTTAGCTTTCCTTTCATATATATGCTTCCACAAAAAAAGGGATCCTTGCTTTTTCTCACTTGCAATATAGTTTCCAGTCACAGTTTTGTCAGGGAAATTAGACTGCAGTTTCTAAAGATGACCTCTTGTTTTCAGGTTTGGAATCAGAGTGGCTTAGCCCAGAGAAAGGGGAATGGATCACACCATTTCAAGTGGCCAACAGAAACAAAGATATGCATGGGCTCAGCCAGGGAATTGTACAAGTTCATCATAAAGTAGAAAAATTCCCATGATAGAAAGAAAGGATGATTGTCTCGTAGTGAAGTATGTCAAGTTTAAACCAAGGCTTCTGCTACAGGTGTGGCAGGCTTCAAATACTACATTTTAAGTGCAATTCATATTGCTTCAAGGTACTAGCACTCCTAAATCAATATTTTGGCTTCATACTGGAATGCAATGTTGCCGTAGACACTGAGCCACATCTTGCCCTTAGTATTAGATGAGCATGCACATGTGTACAAGAGGAGGAAGTCAAGTTGATTTGATATTCCTTTGTGGGATAAAGCTTAATAAACTTATTTGTATCTCTTCTTCCTGCTTGTTGAGATGAACTTCAATATTCCTCTGTCTATTCATCATAATAAAGTCACAGTATCCTTCTTCAGGATTTTTTTTCCTGACACCGTCCCCTCCAAAATATCATGAGAAAGTGTGAAGTGTTCCTTATGACCCCATGGAAAGAGCTTTTTATAGGATTTTTGCAAGCACTTAAGTAACTAATGAGACACCTAAGGCTCCTGATGGACTTTCCTTTGCACCCATTGCAAGTACATCCAAATGATCTGTCTATGGTTTGAGCAGCCTGAGTGGGCAGCAGGTAACTTGACCCATGCAAAGCTCTATTTATTACTGAGATTCATCTAGGATGAATTGCACCTGAGGCAAATCACACCTTCCAAACTCTTTTAAAATAATTCTCACCTTTTCCACCCACAATTTTCTGTGATATTGTGAAATCGTCCTCAAATTTTTCCATGATGGACAAATCTATTTTTCATGGGGTTGTCAAAAGTGACTTTCTGCATGAAAATTCAGCTTTGACAGCCAGTCTGTAGCCTGGTTTGTCAGGGAAACAAGGGGTATAAGCTCATGCCGTTGGTCTGTCTGTCTCCCACTAAAGACTGCTGAGCTGGTTGACTGCTTGTGACATAATCTTGTGGGATACAAGCAGGAACTGACAGTCAGTTTTCCCATCATGAGCTGGAAATGCAGGAAATTACCTCAAGGGATAGATGCAACTGCAACCTGCAGGGAGCAGGAAAGAAGGTTGTGTGTACCATGTGCCCTGTGGCTGACAGGATGGCAGATACAGCTTTCCTAGCAGAGCTACTTCTTAGATTTGACCCTTTCAGCTTAATAAAAGGCTTTCACTTGAAGTTCTTTGCTTGGGCTTGACTTGGTATTATGAAAACTGAGAAACCTCTCTTTAACAAGGCTGTCTTGCTTTACTGTTATTAAATTCTGTAGGCAGGAGTCATCTTAGTATTGTTCTCTTTTATCACTAATCTTTATAAATAGACATAGCCCCTTGACCAGATCCAATCATATTTCAACAGGTGAAAAAAGTAGTACACATGGGAAATAACTCCACTGACACCAGTGGAATGAAATGTTAAATTGGTGTAAATAGGAAAAGAATCAGAAGAACTAGGAGGCCCATTGCTACTGCCGAACTTGTTTTACTACATCTCAGATTATAAGGCCACACAGTCTGTTTCTATAATAAAGGCAGGTAAAGACTTTGTTTTGGAGGTATTTTTACTGAAAGATGGGACATTCAAATTTTGCGACTCTGATGACATCAGTCTAGACTTTCAGGACTGAGAACAGGGGCTCATCTGAGAAACAACTTTTTGTGGCATGTTGTAGTCCACATCGAGTCCTGTTTAAGTACTACCCATGCTTTACAAAGTTAAGAACATTCCTAGTTCCAAGTCTGTATGCCAGCAGGTCTTCACTTCTCCTACCTGTTTGTGAGGATAAACATTAATGTGGCACTTGATACATTCTTGTCCCATGTTAGCCCAGGAGTTTCCACTCATCCATTTTCTCTTGCACTTGGGGCACTTATATTCACCGAAGCAGCGTTTCTTGCCCTGGTATGGAGTCAGGCCTTCTCCTTTTGGACGAGCCTACAAAACAAAGGGAAGGAGCAATGAATGACCAAAAAGGGGTGTGGGGGAGTAGTAGAAGAGTAATGGGTTTTTAATTGGGAAACTTTGGGCAAAAGATAGTGGAGGCAGACATGAAGGTCATATCCCCTTAGTGAAGACTGCATGTGTTGAAGCCACAGTTTAACAGTTCTGAGAGTTACTTTTGTAAGAAGCATTCAAAAGTTCAAGAAAACGTGTAACACTTCTGACACTGAACATTGTATTTAGAAACAGGCCTGTAAGCTTTTTGCAATGAACAGTTTTAATATCCATTTCATTATGATAAGATCAT
This sequence comes from Haliaeetus leucocephalus, assembly GCF_000737465.1. NCBI lineage: Eukaryota > Metazoa > Chordata > Aves > Accipitriformes > Accipitridae > Haliaeetus > Haliaeetus leucocephalus. The sequence goes on from NW_010972665.1 coordinate 5,991,879, forward strand.
CTCTATTGAGTATATATTGCTATTATATATAGCATCTGGAGAAGTAGCTCACGAGTAAAGAACTATATTTCTCAACTAGATCCTTGTCTATTCCCCACTAGAACCTATCATTAAGAAAACTTTTTATAATTCAGCTTTGCACAGCCTCTAAACAATGAAATACTGGCAATTCATTAGTATGTGGATACGCATTATTTTATGAGTGTGCACAAATTGGGATTGAGTATGAAGGAAAGACATGGTTTTGACTGTGGAAATCATTCATTTCATGAATTTCATTTGGTTTCTTGCTCTTGGTAATGGGTTTCACTGATCTTTACATTTCAAAGGAAATAGGAAGGGATTTTCAAATAGACTATTGTGACATCTAAATGTTAAATGTCCCCTAAAGAAAGCCCTCTTAGCTAGGGAAGCTAGTAGAGTAGACAATGACCTTATGCAAATATTGTTTTTATTTTTTCTAAATACACTCACTAAACCCGTGTGTTGTACTCAACAAAAATATAGTAAGCTATGTAATATGCTAATATGGTAAGGTGAAGATGAGACTATTGCATACAGCTGTCCTGAAGGTAGCTGTAAAGATGAAGCCATTTTCCCAGAGTCTCTAGCAGGTGTTGAAATACTGCCCATGTATTCACTGTATTTTGTTTATTGTTGCCTAGAGGGAGATACTTTGCCTCTATAGTGGCAGAATGGTACGATCACCTATCAAAGGATTCTTTGTCATTTATTTATATATCATGCCTCTGTAGGTTTGGTTTTGTTTTTTTTATAAAGGTTCCCAGATGAAGTTTACAAAGGTTAAATAACCCATCATGCTGGGAAAGGGTTTGTTTTTGTTTTGGGAGCTTGTATGATTTCTCAGTGTGTAGGTCCAAATTGTTTTCTATGTGAAAACACGGGTTGAAAAAGCAGGTGGTTGGCAGAAGACCTGAGCTTGGCAGGAGCTCTGAGACTCAAGCTCCCATGGCTGATGGAGATGGTGTATGCTGTGTTACCTCCAGGGTCGCACATGGGAGCAAGAGGGAAAGGAACATTGAGTGCACTCCCCACTGCAAGCTGGCAGGCACAAGAGGAGCAACAGGACCCCAAACCTACTCTGGCCTCTCTTCCCCCTTGCCCCGCCCCCACCCCGTAGTGTCAGTAAACAACATTCTCTATTTTTCATGCTTATTCCTCAGCATAACAATATTCTTCTTTAAAAGATCAGATGCAGTAGCAACCTCCATTACAAACAGGCAAACGTCTATAATAATTTGCTTCATGACACTCAATCTGGCAAGCCACTGTAAATATTCTCTTGCTTATAGCAAAGATGAAGCTGACACCAGGACACATATATTTACAGAAGTATTGCACAGAAGAAAAAAAAAGTTCATTGGTATAATGAGAAACATTTGGACTTCCATAACTAAATGAGTGCTGGCAGGCACCCAGAGTGTAATCCTCTGATCCATGGTGTCCCTTGATAAGGATGGGAGATTGTAATTGAATGTAGGGCAGGAAAAAGTCAACTTAGGGAGACATCCTTATTCTGGACGCTTAATTTGGCTCTGCCTCTGAGGAATTTGTAGCACAACTTAAGTCAGTGTAAGAAGGAGCCACATGCTCTCTTCATTTAGAAATTCTCATGGAATTGAATAGGAACCCTGTCTACAGAGAGCTCTCATGATTGAGAGACGTTCCTCCTCTTCATGAGGCATCACAGATTGCTTTATTTGTAGTTTCAATTGGGGCTATGCTATTGAACAGAAGATGAGTTCTTTCTGATTCTCAGTTTCAGTTGCATTCTACTTAAATTCCTCTTGCAGTCAGACCTGGAAATGCAGCTTCATTGCCCCTACAAAAAAGCAGTCCTTTCAGAAAACATGCAGGTCACAGAGTGCATTATTTCCAAAAGTAATAGTGCTGACTTTGGAGACAGAGTGTGTCTGAGAAGTCTTGTAAATGTTTATAAACAGTATTTAAACATAACACTCCCACTGCAGTATGTTATGCCAGCCATGAAGAGCATTTAAACATCAGACTCCCACAGCAATATGTTGCGCTAGCCACAATTCACAGACAGAGGAAACTTTCCGAGATGGCCACTTTGAGGGGGCTGATAACTGTAGGTTTCTCCAGGTCAGCTGACTTCAGAGATGCCAATGCCCTGAAATGCTTTGCCCTCACGAAGGCGCAGGAGGGCACTGAAGATGCTAGTCGGTGAAGTCCTCTGTGTGTACAGCTGGGCATCAGAAACGGAGGCTTTCCAAATTAGAAGCTACTTTTAAAAGTTGGCTTCTACAACTTGCTCAGTAAATCGGAAGCAGAACCAGGAAAAGAACGTAGAAGCCCTGACTCCAGTGGTAATTTCCTGTTATAATTGCTAGACTAAACTTCTGATTTATTTTTATTTTAACTTTTCGGCTGTCACAGCTCCCTCCTCAGTCAGTGACTTTAATTAGTTTGCTGGCAAAGCTACAACGCTCTCTGTAGGTGTTTCGCTATTCTGCTTTATGGATGTTTATACTTTGCCCTAACAGATATTACTTTCCTTCACATATCTTCAGCTTCCCAAACCATGCCCCACAGAGAATTTGGATTCTCAAACAAACAAGCTCATTTTCTCTAGTGAGAAACATCATTAGGAAGCACTGACAGCAGCGAAGGCAACTCTCCAACTCCCTCCACCCTTCAGGTCCAAACAAAACAGAAATTTGACAGTATTTGGTGGAAGGCAAAACCCGAGTGAGATACACTAATGGCCTGAGAGGTCTGAGTCTGGGTGTTTTTGGTGTGGGGTTTTTTTTTTGTGTGTGTGTGGCTTTTGGGGTTTTTTGTGTGTGTGTGTCTGTGGCTTCAGCAGCAGCACAGTTGAATTGCATAAACATTTCCAAGAAACAGCCTGCTCCTTGGCGCAGAAGCAGCCAGCCCTGCCTGGCAGGGTGCTCGAGCACCCGGTCACTCTGTGACAGAGGTGTCTCAGTCCTCATCCAGCTGGAGGGCAAGAACTGTTTTCACCAAAGGTTTTTCTTAACTAAGTGCCAAAAAAGAGCAAGAAGATACATTTTTGTCTTTTGGTATTAACCTTAAGACTCTTACTTTACAAAATGTGGGATTTACCGCGTTTAACCATTAACCTATTCCCTCCCCACCCTGGCTTGATTTGAATGGTGTTTAATAATAAACCTTGGTTGGTGTTCAGGTCCTACAATTCCCTCACTGAGCATTATCTTTTCTTACTCTTTCTGCAGATAGGGATTTATTTATGTTCCAAGTTAACCTGGCAAACTTGGCCCTTATTCATAATGGCAAAATATTTTTTTGTTGCCATGTTAACGTGTGTTGGTAACATTGCCTTTAGGCCCAGGTAGTCTTTGGCCAGGTTTCTACCCTTGGTTGTTAAAGCTTGGTGGAACTCTGTCTTACCATTGAAATAATATTCAAACTGCATTACAAACTGTAATGTGAAAAAGGTTTTTATGTTTTCAGCATTCTTTTTGTCTGGGGAGTTGACAATTTTATGCTTTAAATTCTGATTTGACAGGCTGACTCTGTAAAACCAAAGCTCCCAGCATTGTTCCTGCTATGTGACTGTATGGCTTTCCAACAGCTATATGTATCTTCATTCAGACATTTCAAAGATGATTTAATGCACCTAGGACAGGTAGGCCTTTGGGGATTATCAAAACTAATCAGATTTTTCTAGAAGGACCAGAAACTAGCCATTACTTGAAATATGTCTCAACGCCCAGATCTAGGCCTATGCAACAGATTCTTTGTGCTGCTTTGACTTTGGGAATCAGCAGGGGATTTGCAGAAAGAAGAGCCTTCCTTCCCTGAGGTACCCCTGGGGTGGGAGCTGTGGCATCCCAGAGCCCCTTCCCTCCTTGTGGCCCTGAGGCACAAACTGAAGCCAGTCTTGGACTGGCAGTGTTAGTGCTGAGGCTGAAGGGGACTCCCTCTGGCCTTGAATTTGGGAAGCAGCACAGATTCTGCGAAAGCCCTCACTGGGCCCTCTGTTCACTAGCAGTTAGCCAAATGAAAGGGCCTTGCCCTCTGATTCATGAGACAGCGATACATCACCTTGGTCTTCCAGACAAACACTAAGGCAAAGGAGATCATCACTGCAGGTTTACCTAGTGCCTAGCCAGTGCACGTTTGCCTTGGCTAGATCCAATGTACATATAAAGCCAGTATTTTTTTTGTGTGGCACAGCAATGAAAATGACATCGATATTCCATCCTTCACTGACACCCAGCTGCCTCTATTTTTCATCCTCTTCCTTTCTTCAGCCAAAACCACAAATTGGCCATTATAAGATTCTAGAAGTGTTTAAGTTGAGCTTTTCTGCTGGTAACCAGCCAGCCAAGCTCTCTCTCAACCTATTGGATTGTGCATCTCATGGAGGAATCTGCCAAATCACTTGGCAGTGACAGACATAATAAAGGACTCTTTGCTTTCCCTAGACAATTCTCCCAAAGTATCAGTTTGCAGACTCAGCAAAAGCAAAACACCCCCCACACCCCCATGCCCTCCTTAAAACTAGATTAATTATAAGCAACAAGGGGTAAAGAGTTCCCTCAAAAGTGAAATGCAGAGGAACAATTTATTTAACAGTCTTCTTCCCCTCATCTCCCCCTAAGTTTGTGCTACATAGTTCAAAGGCATACAGCACAGGTCAGCATGACACTGGTAGGTGGATGCCCTTCCTAGAAGAACTCTGTAAGGGTCTGCTTATAAGGATGCTTCATCAAATAAAGCAGAAAACCAATAATAGCAAATAACAGCTTGATGCACTGATTGGGTCCCAAGCAGTTTGTGGGAGTGGGAGGGCTGGAATTGTATTTTGAAATGTGAACCCTCCAACACTCTCAATTGTAAGTCAGCACAACTAGGAGATGGCATTAAAAAAACATAGCACTCATTTTGTGCGATTGTACATGCATAGTTTTGAGAATGATGAAATGATGGTGATAAAGCATACCCAAAATGTTCAATTAGTAAAGGAAAAAGAAAGTATTAGGACTGCTTTGGCATACTGGGTGTCCTGGCATTCTAGTCCTGACTCTGCAGCAAGTTGTAGAGTATTGGGAAATTCATGGAAGTCCTCTGATCTTTCTCAGCTCTGTGTAGGCTGTGTAGAGAATGAGGACACACCTGCATGTTTATGCCAAAATGGCACATAAAAGGGAATCCTTAGATCGGTCAACCTTTTTTTTGCTTTGTCCTTTCTGACTTTTGTATTCATTTAAATCTGAGTATCAACAGAATACATTGACAGATAGCAAGGTTGTACGTTTAGGAAATGAATTCTAACATAGCTGGTCTATTTTTCTTTGCTGTCTGTAGTTCATGTTGCTGGTATATGACATTGCTGATGTGTCACACTGGGGAATTCTGAGGTATTTAAATGAACTGTCGCTACAGCTTTAGTACGTGCAATATAGGAAGAGTGTCTAGGGGATACAGAAATCAAATTAATGCTTTGTTTCAGCCTTCTTGCCTCTAGTATAATTTGTGTATTAGTGATATGATGAGAACTCTTACTTGATATGGGTCAGTTAAAGGAAAAAGGGGATAACTGTCAGAAAGCAGACTCTTCGTTACAGCATTACTATTTAAGTAAAAACTTCTGATTTACTGAACAATAGATATTATAGAATTTCTAGCTGTATTACATGTTTCAGACCAAGAATTTATGACAAATAAAACTATATCTGAGCAAGACATGGCTGAAAAATAAAACTTGAAAACTTGTTTGTGTAGCTTAAGAGGAGGCTAGTATGAGTTTTATTTGACTGGGATTTTCTTAGGGGTCTTGTCTGTCACAAGGCTTACGGCTACTTCAGCCTCTGACTGGGCATTCTACTGTATGGCTTTTCTTGTCACTTGAAGCATCAGGAATTTACACCACTGCACTGATAGAAACAGGCTCGTTCTTCATGGCAGTTAAAGCTCATCAGCTGTTATTGCTGATCTGAAACCTTCTGTCACATTCGTACTACTTCTGCTCTTAAAACCTGATCAAGGTAGGAAGTAGCTTTGTACTGAGGTTCCAAATAATGAAACTATTACAGTCAGGCATCTCATAAAGCTGGTAGGATTTCTCAGCACCTCTACTCTAGGGCAATATGCATATTGTAGCCTTCCTGCTTGCCATCAGTGCGTTGGGCTGGGGAAAAGGGGACAATGAGTTGCTGGAGCTGATGCCTGGCATCTCAAAGAAACTTAAAATTAGAAGCACGTAAGACTGCTTAGGCTCTGTGTGTGTCTGCTTGCTGCTCCAGGGGTCACCATATACTGTGCTCTTGCTAGTAATATATTCTGTCACCTTATGTGGACGATAATTTCACAGTCAAGTGTATACAGAAGTTTGCTCCTACACACATTTCTCCTTTCCTTATTTCATCTTCACACATATACCTCTATAGAGCATAAATATAGTCCTCTACTTTATTGGCCCTGCAGGCTGGTGTTCAGAATGGAATACAATTCTCCAGCAGCAGAGCATTAAACAAAACATGCAAGTTTGTGTAGTGTGCAATCCAAAATAACATTAGTCTTTTTATTTTGCTTGAACAAATACCCTATTTCTGCTGTTACAAACATTTTCATTCCCCAAGTCTTACTCTTTGGGAAATATTTAAGAGTATATTGATTAAGCTGTCAATGAACTTTTATAAGTAAATTTTGAAATGGCAGAAGACCAGTTTTGTTTGTCACTTTAATATATGAGTATGTATCTCTTGGTTGCTTTGAAAAATCAGTGTTTTCAACATACTGTATGTTAACTGCAATTTTTATCTTGTTTCCACAATGGTAAACCAAGAGTAAGGTTTGGCAGTATTTGTTACCAATAACACGCACGTGCTTTCTAATGATGATTAAAGCAGTAGGCATGGTTGTTGTGGACATGCTGATCAAAGTCTAGAAATCCAAGAAGCCGGCTTGGCAAACATTCTAACATTTAAATAAAAATCTGTTTTTGCAGATTTTTTCAGAATCCTAGCCATGCTTTTTGGAACAAAGGCTTTTCTTCTGCTACAAAATGCCTAGCTGAGCCGATCATTAGAACCATCCTTGGGCCAAAGACATATAATACTCATTTCTGTGCTAAGTCAGTTTGAAGCATTATATTTGCAGCATTGCCAAATGTTAGTTATTATCTGATGTGTCAATTACTAAACAATGAATGATCTCAGAAGCTGATAGTGTGGGTTTCCTTCTTTGTGAATCCTAGTCATCACTCCACAGCTAGTAAAGAGATAGAAAACATGCAAAAGCTCAGTACCATACAGTCTGAGAAAAAACCTGTATTAATTATAGTACGCTGTTTTCATAGGTCTCTGTCTTCATAAAAAAAGACTTGGAGGTATTGACACAAGCAAGCAGTGCAACAGAAAAGTATTTGGGAAGAATGGTAACGTGGTGACAGGACTAGTGGTGGACTTTCAACACCTGGATCGAGTATGTAGCCCTAACAGATTTTTCTGTCTGATCTTGATCAACTCATGTAATCAGACTGTACCTCAGCTCTTCATTTGTAGTAGGGAGAGGTCCTTCTGCTGTTTCCTGCCGCTTCTGTGGTTCTGTGGCATTGTATAATCACTTTGGGCTACATATGGTGATTGTGTAGCATAATGGAACCTTGAACTTCATCTGGGCCATCTAAGCGCTATTGTAACATAGCAAGCAAATAACACCCACAAAACTTTCAGTCAATCCTTTTCACCCAAGAAAATTTGGGTGGAGAAACATGTTCTCTGTAGATGAAGCTTGTTAGTGGAGTCTTAATAGAAGGTAAAACTCCCCTTGCATTCACAATTCTAACTTCAGTTTTTTGTTGGTGGGTTTTTTTTCTGAATGTTCACATGAATTTTCCAGGTTTCAGAATTTCAAACGCTATGTTTATATATTCAGTTATATCATGTTATATACAGGGCAGCAGGCAATGATCAAGTGTTTAATGTGTTTGGTGGACTCTCAGAACCACAGAGCTCAACTAACCCTACCCAAATCTTCTACTAAGGAAAGCTGCAAACAAGTATCTTTGTTAACTGCACTTCAAGGACTTATTTTACCTGTGCATGCTACTCTTTGCTTGTTGAATGACTGTGAAAGAGCTCCCAAACAGACTATCTATACTTGGGGCCAATCACAGCTTTAATACGTTTGCTCCTGTAGGATCTTGAAAACAATGGAATTACTTGAGCATATAAATAGCTGTCTAATGAATCTTCTTTTGAAAGTATTGCATAACTGAGCCTATCCCAGAACCTAAAATTTCAAGAACAGGGAAAGAATAGGCCTTTAGTCTTTATGCATGTGAAGATAACCATCAAAATTTGAACCAAATGTTAACTCACACAACGAAGCAAGCACACTGAAAAAAATTCTTAGGGAATTGTGTAGTGAAACCTGTTTTCAATGTATTGTTTGATGCAATATGAAGTAAAAAAGGGGGTGGGGCTAGAAAGCAGGAATGGGTAGTGCCAAATAGACCTGGGTCCCTGCTGTATAGTTTAAATATTGTATGTCATTCTGAAAATAGGGATTTGCATATCAAATTAGGCGTGTGGAAGAGTTAAAATTACACTCGCCTGCTGGGATGCAGTGAGGCACTTCTTTTCAGTGTTATAAGATCATATTCTTCCAAACAGCTTGAGATAAAAGGAAGTGGTTGAAATCTTTCTTTCCCCTTCTCTGATACAAAATTGGCCATGCTGAATTAATTATGAAGAAACTAGGAATGTATTCATTTTAATAGTTTCCTGATGTGTGGACTCTTTTGTCTCTCTTCATCTGTTGCTTGAAAACATACAATGGCAATACCCTCCTACTCTATCCCTCCCCCTTCTCCTCTGGTAGCACACTATATTAAATTTGTTGGCATTTTTTTCAGTAGTTGGAATCAGAGTTTGGGAGCAGTGAGGGTCACACCCTTGCTATAATCAGGCATTACCTCTTCCAAGCTGAGGTCAAGACTCCTATTTTTGGACCTTTTTAATTGGTCCACCTCAGATGGCTTCATGTGGGTTTCAGATTTTTCCTAGGGCTAATGTGGCACAGCTGGGGCACTGCACTAGCAATGAGCTGACAGGTCTAAAGATGATGATCATCTGCCCTTTAAAAAGCAGTGGAATAGCTCTGGTAGCCCCTTGCCTCTCCATAGGTCATGGGACCCTTCCAGAGGCAAAACAGATAGGAAGGCAGACAGATGTCACTGAACTGAGTGCAGGTGCTTTTGAAGCCCCATTCAAAATGTGGGATGTTGCACTCTGCTTCATTGCTGTTCTGAGATGTGCTTATGCAAAATCTCCACCTGAAGAGAAGATTTGGACTGAATTATGAGGTTGAGATGCAGCTGCAGATCTCCAATAGATCCTGTGACGGTACTTCTTTCCTTATTAAGTGTTCAGGTAAAGAAATTGCATGAGAAAACTCTGTCCAGACTGGATTGGGTGTGCCAATATTTGGTCAAAGCAAAATTTCAGAAGAGGATTTGGATCAGGGAATTTTCCAATTTATGTGGTGACCACAGAGCTTGTGTTGATTTTTGGTTTATGTTTCAGCTGAGAATCTGAGACTTTTTTTCACATCAAACTACAGCCAGAGTAAGTGTTGCCCCTACTATTTGAACTGTTTGTGAAAGCTGCGTAGGAACTTTAATTGCAGACATGACCGTTTGCAAAACATTTAGTACTTGCTCTTCATGAACTACGGTAGCTTTATCTTATACTGGGTGCAGCCTGATATAACTTTAATGTGAATTTACAGAGGGGAGTAGAGAAAGGGCCTGTATTAGATATAAAGAGGACTGTAGGCACTGATGGGAGATAGCTTCCTCTGCTGCTCAAGTGGCTTTGTAAAATCCTGCTGTATGACTATCCGTATCTTTTGGTGCCTTTATCCTTTTGTAAATCTGGACCTGTTGTGGCTTTCCTCCATGTTATATATCTGCTCGGCTACACTTGCTGAAAGTACTTTGGGAGGGACTTCAATACCTCAGTGATCTTAAGAAGAAACCTCAACTTGGGAATCTGCTACTTTTGCTTGTTCATTAGAAACACAGTCTGTTGATATCCAGGGATGTCAGTGAGATCACTGCTTTATGCTAAGGTACTTTTTCCTCTGAGGCAGAGTGGTTTGTAGGACTCAAATGACATTAATGAGGAAATTACAATAAATAATGATTTTATTTCTATTAGAAGCTTTGACATCATTCATGTATCTAAAAAACCCATCCATTTCTTTTTCTAGTTTCCAAATGAAACTGCATCACCCCAAAGCATTATCTGTTTTTCTTCTGTCCTAAAAATTTGTAGCCCACAGCAAGGTCAACCTGTTACAACAGATACTGAAATATCCTTAACTAAGACAGACATTTTTGAGAAACATATCAAGTTTTTATCCAGTTTCCTGAATAGTCTCTGTCCTGGGCTCTGGCAGTGGCCAAAGGATGAGCACTTTGCTCTCTGCAGGCTCAGAAAGGGGGTAAACAAGGGATGGTATTGCACTGGCAGGTTGAGAATACATGGCGTGGGGAGGAGGAGGCGGCAGCAAAGCAGAGAATATTTTAATTCAATGCAATTGCACAATGCAATATGAAATAAAACTTTAGCAGCGTTACCAATCAGGAAATGGTTTGTTTTTCTCTGACTTGACTTTACACTGCTTGTTGCACCCTCTGGACTGACACACTCTTTTCTTGTTTGCTTCATATGTGTATGAATCATAATAACAATGGATTTCTTTTAGCCTGAATTAGAAATGCTTCTGCTCTTGTAAAGGTTTTACCCCTTCAAAACAACTCTTGGAAAGCAAAGGAAATATTTTTAAGGTGATAAGGATGAGTTTCAGGGGAAAGGATGTTTCTAGAAGAACTCAGCCTTCTTCCTTCCTTCTGCTCTGAAAGGGATAGGATCTCTTTCAACTACTCACTAAATCCTTAAGGATTCAAGACCTGGCTCATGGCACATCCTGCACACTGCATAAGAATAGGTATAACTACAGTAAGAAAAATCCATCAGGAGAGTGCATGTCATGAGCAGAAGAATGTGGTTTTGTGGTTAAAGTACTGGACTGGGCCTCCGCAAGCCTGGGCTTCATTTCTGGCTTGACTACAGCCTCTTTCTGTGTGTTTGTGGACAAGCTACTTGATCTCTCTGTGCTTCAATTTTTCATCTGGAGTACGGGCAGTACTAGCGTACCTCATATTCTGAGACTACAATTAATGTTTGTTACTACAAAAGTGAGCAGTATGCATGAATCTCGAGTTATGCAATTCTCAGATGAGGGTTTTGAACAAGGACTGCTATAGGCCTGTCACCGGTGACCCTGACCTCACCCTTTGAGCCAATTTTTTTAAAGGCTCTGCTTAACAGATGTTTTCTCTTTCGTATATTTTATGTTTTCCCTACAACATGGTTGGTTAAAGTAGTCAGAAATGTCATTTTCCATTAACTGCTTGTGACATCTCCACTGATACATCATTAAAAAAAGTAAACACAAACCACATGGCAGAGGGTAAGGCAAGTACATATACAGTTGTTACAAGGATTTCTAGCTAGGAAATTCTTTATGCAAAAGATAAAGCATGGGCCCTCTTTAGAAATCCTTCCACTGTAACAAAAACAATGCAAGGACTGCCTGCACCCCCTCTAACCTCCCCACCCCTGTACGAGGCTCCCAGGATGCTAGCACACAGAGCAGGCTGTGGCCTGTCTTCCTCCAAGATGAAATACCACAGCAAGAGTGTCATTGCTTCTAGCTGGAATGGGCCCTTTGCTTGAACTATTAAGAAACAGGGAAAGGAAATAAAGACCAGATGAGCAACCACCCTCCCTTTCTCCACCTCAGTCTCCTTCCCTCCACCTTCCCCCACCAGCACGCTGTCTCCAAGATGACATACAAAAACATGTATTGAGTCAGTCAGCCTGCTTTAAATTACAGCATTCTTTTTGAGCCTGGAAAAAGACATGCTATGCATAGCCCCAAAATGAAACATGACTTCAGCTGCTGATATCTTAACTGCTTAAATGTTTATTATATTTAATAATGTGAAAGGGACTTTTTTTCTGTTCCCAGTATTCTTTCCTCTAGAAATATTCTGCCAGGTTACACATGAGCATAAAGCGTAGAAGAAAGTCTTAGAAACCCACCCCTTCTGCCCAGAGCAGCCATGTGTAAGTCTACCTCAAGAGCCTTCAGATCCCAGCTACCTGACTCAGTTCATGTGCATAACATCACTTGAGAGCTCCTCGCTTGCTCACTTGCTTGGGACACCTGTGCATGCGCAGGTGCCTGGTAAGAAGTCCTTGCTAGAATTTTCTTCTACTATAGGCTCAGTCTCTCTATTATGAAAGAGCAGGTTTTTAACATCTTAATTGAAGCGCATCAGAAAAGTCTGTTTTAAACATAACCATTGGTTTACAGTGAAAACTTATAAGCATATACACCTGTACTTTAGATGACCCGAAGACAACCATCCTTTGGTGTGAATTTTGTGATAATACAGTATGAATCCACACCTCTAATCTTTTCCATCCTTCCCTCCCTTCTCAGTCCATCCTGTTCCTGCAGTTGTATTTGCATTTTCCACCGTGCTCCTTCACTGTTTTTTTCCACTATGTGCAAAACTAGCTTGAATCATCTACAGAATTACTTGTCTCATGCTACCAAAACAGCATCAGCAGCTGCCAAAATTTGTTAACCATTCTGTGATGTTCATGGTTGATGTTTGCAGTGTTACAAGAACTTTGAGCATTTTACTGAAACTCTTATGGAAAGGAACTGAGGCGATCTGGTTACCTCTGTAGTATCTTTCTTGATCACATGCGTAAATATGCAGTGTCCTGAAGGTGAGGAAGGATGGACCACAATCAATACATACAGAGTGAGAATGTTAATAGGTATCTGAAGGGTGAGAGCACAACATAGTGAAAGCGTTGGGTGAAGACTGCTCACATCAGAGTTCTGGCTAGACTGAAACAAGTGCATCTAGGAGATGACTGATGCACAGAAAAGATAAAGAGTAAAATTTATAGCCCTTTCAGTGATACAGATTCTGCCAAAAAGTTAGCTCACTGACTCTATCTCTTCACTACTAATTATTCTGTTCTTCTAATCTGTCACAAAACAAGCCAAGAGAAGGACTGTTATCTGAAAATTTTGGGGAAACAGAAAGGTCATAGGTTGAATCAGGCCATGGATGTTGTATGTCTTGGTCCATAACTGTGGCTTTTGAGAGAAATAAAATCTCTTATGTGTTGAAATAGGAAACTCATGTCTGACTCATCAGGCTGTCTGGCTGTACTGTGAGAAATTACGTCTTTTGGACACCTATGTTTTAGGTTTGTTCTGTACAGCTGTGTAGCAGGATAAGATAATAATTGCTGTTAAAAATTTTGAATGGAAACTCTGTTTTGACCAGAATATAGTCAAAGTGAAACAAAACGGTAACTGTCTAAAGTGAGTTGTAATCACCATTTCCTTTAATGCAAGTAGATGACATTTCTGTTCCAGTTTTTTTAATTACCTCTTTGCCTATTCCTTCCTTTAAAAGCAAAACTATTCAACTGTTTGCAACCTTCACAATATGTTTGTGCCCCAGACAGCATTTCCTATATTTAAGCATTTTATTGCCAAAGACACTCATGCACAGCACTTTCTTATCATGGATACCTAAAATCTCACTTCCTGAAAGTCACCACTTCCCTGCCTATGTACAGAGAGTAGGTGTCAGCATAGGAGTCTCACACTGGACTGCTCTGAGCACGTGATGTTGGCAGTAGCCCAGATCTGTTGCTAGCAGCTGACCCAAAATGAGGGTGTAGGCTGAGGCCAACTGGTAGTAGTTCCATATTCTTTGACATATACTGACCCTAAGCAACATCAGGAGACTGATTGGAAGATGAACAGGCCTTACAGAGTAAATAATCTTTCCCCCCAAAGGGAGAAATTTTTTTCAAGAAAAAACCCAAGCCAACACCAAAACCCACCACCAAATTAGGCATCTCTTTTACTAGTGAAGAACATACTGCACCAGAAAGCACATGTGAAGGATAGCTGCAGTGTTCGGCTACTGTACGTGTTCCAGGAGCATTTTTTTCCTAAGGTGCTAGTTCTATTTTAGAGATTATACCCATCACCCTGTTCCAAGTATCTGATTCCACCTTTGTCCTAGCAGACAGCTTCAATACTCACAGGCAAGTAAAGTGAAAAGCTCACTATCAAACAACAGAAAGGATGAATACATGGTCTAATAGAAACCTCATGAGAGCAGAGGATCCACCAAGGGGCTCTAGGGCACAGAAGGCATGACAAGGCTTTGTGCTATGTTCAGTACTTTTCATGGGAACGTGTTTGTGATCAAGGCCATCTTCAACTCTTCTGAAGTCTAAGGCAGTCTTCCTGACACAGACAGTGAACAGGCCACTGCAAAGTATCTTTACTAGATGCTGTCTCTCTGGTTGCTCAAGGCTAAGAAACTATTCATTTTTGAAAGAGTATTGTGCAAGAAGCATCTGGTACAAAATGCTGGCTATGGTGTTTGCTGCAGAAGATGACTGGAGAGGTGGGATGAAGATTTGGGGAAGTGTGCAGTTCTTTATCCCTTTTGCTTTTTCACCCTGATACTCTTTCCTTAGACTAGCATCTCTCAATGGATAGATTCATGCCTTCTCTGCTTGCAGAGACGCAGTGGGAGTGAATTTGCCTTGATCTTGGAGGGGAAGAAAAAATTCCAAACCATTGAGAAAACCTTATCAGGAGTCCATGATTGTGTTTTTGATATTAAGATACTCCTCTCTGTTGCATGGGAGTATTTCAGCAGTGTTATTGATTTAAGGAAAAAAAAAAAAAAGAAAAAATCAATATGGAATGATAAAATAGAAGATGAACAGAAACAAGTGTATCCTACCTGATTTACTATAAGGTCTCTGAGTCTAAGGGTGCTACCTTCCCAAACCAAGGAGTACCATCAAGGCTATGCTGTTCTAGTAAGGCATGAGTTGACTCTTGTGCAGAGGCTGGCACAGCAGCAAACGTCTCCTAGCCCGTTGATTTATTTTTTTCAGTCTTTCCAAGGACCAGTTAACTTTATCCGCTCTGCATTTCAGGGGGATGTGCAGTTCAGTGTGTGCCTGGTGAGAGGCTCATTATCCTCCGCAGGCTCAACACAAACCCTCGATTTTTAAAAGACGACAAAAGAGGTGGCCGGTCCCAGTTTCCGGTCCCCCTGGCCGAGCCAGCGCGGCAGGGTCCTTGTCCCCGGCCCCGGTGCAGCTGCCTCTTTGTGTGCTCGGGCATAATGAGGAGAGCTCGGGAGGAAGCTGGCACAGGTGTGCCATGGGGCCAGGGACTTGGCCGGGGACACTGCCTCGAGTGCGCGCGCACGTCTCCCCACACATGGGTCTTGTGTTCGGTCTTGGCCGCGGCCTTCAAGGGCCTCCTTGTCGCAGCACAAACAATGGCGTCGCGCAGCCTCCCTTGTGTGCTGCCTCCTGGCCGGTGCTGGCCAGAATAATCCCCTTTCTCAGCCTTAATACCACAGCAGAAATGTCATCCTTATTCTGTAACGCTGGCATTTGTCAACTTGGGGGGAACAAAGAGAGCATTCATTGAGCAGGAGACAGGCAGAGGGCCTCAGGAAAAGCCCTTTGAGGGGACAGAAAACGTTCTTCTGTCAAACTTTGAACTCCACCAGAGCTGCCATTTGTCTTCAGGTCTGACCAGACTGGAGACAGAGGGCTGCCTTGCGTTGACCACGTCTTCAGCTGGGGTCGCGGGGCCAATTCAGGTTTGTTTTTTAGGATGGCTGACTAGTAACAAATGGCCTTTCTTCTGGGCCAGCCCCATCTACACTAATTGTAGAGCTCTACTGCTCAGCTGGGTTTGCTCTTGCTTAGCAAAATTAAACCTATAAGAAATGGATTTATCTTCACGCTTACTTTATACACAGATGCAGTTATTCTAATATCAGAGACCTGTATCTCCTGTCCAACGCTTAGCAACACAAGACCCCTGCCAGCAGCGAGGGACAGCTTGAGCTCTATCAAAGGTACTGGTGAGAGGCAGCAAGATGAAGCAGGGGAAGCCTGCTCTTCCTTGGACATCCTAGTAAGCCCTGCAGGATGCTGAGGGACAGTAGACATTTCCACTGAAGATAAATAGGTCAACAACAACCTGTGGAAGAGATTGAGCCCTTTTGACAGTTTGCTCAATGAGTCAGCAGATTCCTCACAAACAGCATTGGCTCCTCTTGCTCTTGTTGTTGAATTAAAGTAGATGGCTCAGGATAGCATCATGTAACCAAGAATATTCCACTCTATTGAAACAGATCCAGTGGAGAGCGGTACCAGTCTGTGCTTTGTATTTTGCTAACTCTTCGCAGTAATAAATCTTTCGTCTAAAAGTACTGGGGTATGCTCAGTATGTATGGTCTTCAGGAAGAGAAGCTCTTTCTAATAGCTATCAAATGCAAGACTTTGTTAATGATAATGGGATTTGAATCAGTTTTGAGAAGCTGAAACAATTTTATCATAATACATTATTACTCTAAATGTAAGATTAATAACAGCAGCAATAAGAAAAGGATCTAGAAAGATAATGTATTCATTTGGCATTTAACTTCCATGTATAAATGGAAACAAAAGAAGAGTATGTGTTATGTACATTTATTGAGGTATACAATTCACTCAGCAAATGCAGGGAATTTTCCTTAAAATGGTGAATGTTAGAGTTCAGTTTGATAGAATGTTATTGCTAGATGGATCATCAGTGAAGCTGTAGTTAAATAGCTCCATAGTAAATTTTGAGAGCTGATGGGAATTGACAGAGAAGACTCTGGGACAGTGGGATGGTGCCTCAGGTGACCCCTTCCTAAATGCTGGTGTAGCCAAGCCAGCTCGGGAGGAACAATAGTGTTCTAAGCCATTTTAGTTCCTTCTTGAAGATAAAAGGAAGAAATATGTGTCAAGTATGTCACTGTTAATCTATTCTGATGGTTGTGAGGAGTGCTTTGGTTTTACAGCAAGATGCTACAGCTGTCAGGCTGGCCTGTGGGCAGCACACTCTGTGTTGCCAGGATGTGTTCAGGGAAACGTGCAAGAAATCATGTTAGAGATTGCCCATTACCCACTTCTTTTTAAGGACATGGTTCTGCACATGAAATCAGGATATAAACAGGAAAAGCCTCCACCTTCATCCTGTTATCTGCATATGCAGTAGAAGGGGAATCCAGAGTGTCTTCATTTCTCTAAAGCATCCATGTTATTCCTAAACCATCACTTAGGACTTGGATTTAAACAGTGTGAACTGAAGTTACATCCTCAACATCAGGCAAAGAAGTACCTGAAAATCCCTTCTCTTGCCTGTCCTGTTTTCCCCACTGGCTATAAAACAGTAGAGTAGATATTTTCTTTTTCTGCTTAGAAATATATGAAGAATGAGTAAGGAGAACTCTTCAGAGTACATGGACAGGGAATTTAAGGACTATAAACATAATCTGTAATGAAGTCAATAGAAACAGTGGATTAAAATAGAAACATAACAATGTGTTATGAAGGAGAGATGTATGAAAAAAGTGTGGAATCACATATTCACTGTAATTGGCAGGGTAGCAAGGAAGTGGAGTGTTAATACCAAACAAACTTGCACAGAGAGATGTGCCCATCGGTCAGAAGTGCATATCTGTGCTCTCTCAGCAGCTTCTCCAACAGTCAGCAGTGTTTCCTGCTCTTTCACTATTTTTTTTTTCAGTGGGCTCTATTTTTAAAATATTACATATTAAAATAGTGCTCTGCTGTAGAAGGGGGCAGGGGGTGGGTGAGGTGGGACAACAACTGTCCAGTGCTTTAAAGTGAAAATAGTAGTTGTGATATCTATGTATGTAGTTTGTCAAACCAGAGGTGTTTTAAAAAAAAAAAAAAAAAAGTTTTAATGCCAGAAGACTGTAACCACACAAGGACTATCTTTCAACTCTCTTATGAAACAGATGTTTCATTGCTTCATATAGAGGAAACAGAGATCAGCTGATTACCTCACAGGCTGGCCTGAGTGAGCATGTTGCTCCCAGTCAATGACTGTTAGAAGTGTTGTAGAAATGCATAGTTTGACTTGGGAAAGAGGCAGTGGTGAATAACCAGCTTGGAGTGGTACTTGGCAAGAAGGTTGTAATGACAGTATATTTTTGAAGGCACTGTGAAACAAAGAAGTGTTCCAAAAAAAGGAGATATGCACAACAAACTCCAGGGCAGGAGAACAGCTGCAAAAATCTTTTCTGCCTTTGTTTGATCTCTGATTTGAAACTGAACTGCTTTGTTTCACAGTGCCTGCAAACAACTGGAGCACTTCTAATGCCACTATTCATACCTGTTTGTAGAAAAGTTGGAGCTATTTGCAGCCATCTCAGTATGTAGATGGATCTGCATTTAACAGGACTTTATTAACCAAGGAGGAGAGGTATTTAAAATTATTAGTTTAGATGTTACAGTTGTGACCTCTGCAGGCTGCACAGCCACTGTTGGTGGGCAGCACTGTTCTGCAGGGAGGGTGCAGAAGGGCTCACCAGGGCTGGGTGTCATTCTGCTTGGTGCATAGGTAGTGTGAAGGACACAAGATTAGGAGTGCTGCTGTTTGGTGCCCATACACATCTGCCGCGGGGGTAACTTGCAGATATCTGCCTAGACTGCAGGTCCTGTCACATCACTGGACAAGCACCCATCACGCATGGGGGAGCAGACAGACACCCCTGCTTTGGTGCTGTTGTCCTGCAACCAGGCCAGGCGTGCACACAGCAGGAGCCATGCTGCTTGTGATGCAGATGTCTGCAGCTTCTGCTCAGGTGGCTGGGGTGGGTCATGGCAGCCCTCAAGTGCTGTCATAAAAGCTGGGTGGTCTGTCCCAGCTAATATGTACACAATTTTGCAGCTTTTTGCATAGGATGCTTCTTTGGAAAACACTCTCTCTGTCTGTATGTACTGGAAACTGTTTTGGGACTTTATTGAAGGACACATTCAACACTGTATAAGGTCAAATGTGCCGAAAATTTAAGGCAGCTCTGTTACAGCAAAGTCAGTTTCGTAAACTTGCAGAAGAAATTGATTTCAACCACAACATAGCAATAGTCTGTTGAAGCGTGTGGGGCCAGTTTAGGATTTGCATTCCCCTCTCTCTCAAACAATTAGCTCAGCTAAAAGTGGGTTATACTACAAGTGTTTAACCAAGAGGAAAAAAGTGACATTTCTTCCACTAACCAGCATTATGGATTAATGAAGAACAGAAGTAAAACTGCACATGAAGCTCCTGCCTGGCAGTGAGAGCTTTTCAGACTACAGTTCAGAATTTCTGCCTAAGAAAAGCAGTGATCTAGATTGCCTGGATTTGAGCCTGCAGTGCCTGTGTTGTGCACAGCAACAGCTGCCGGTTCCTGGCTGGGAACCGGACTGGCAGGGGGATGGGGACAGCGCAGGGCTTCCAGCAGCTGGGAGTAGGTCACACTGGTGAAAAGGAAGGACAAAACGAAAGAGTTGGACCTTGCCAGTAAAAGGGCATATAAATAAAGGATGGAGAATTTTTCTTCTGTCCAGGAAATAGAGACTAACTATTCACAAACCTGTTTACTACAATAAATGAATAAAAGCCTTAGAGCACAGAGTTTTGCACTTATTTGAATATGGTAATTATCTTTAGGCCATTCAGATAGAGATTAATATCCCCACAAGCAAAGGATATATTCATTCTCTTAAATGGAGAGAGCTGAACAGCCCCTTATGCTGAAGACAAGACAGAGTTTGCAGAAGTAATTAAGCACCCGAGGCACACTGACTTCCTACGGCTGCCTTGGAATTCCTGGACTGATGATGTACTACCACGGCAAGGTATATAATAGGAGGAAAGGGCCTGTGACCATTTTGGCCAGCATGAAGATGAACTTCCCTTTGCAGCATCTGCACTGTTTGCACATTGCGCTTAGTCATGTAAACATGTTTCCAAAAACAAACAAGTGCAGATGCTAGCTGAGCTGGACTTAAACAAAGGTCATTCAGGTGGCACTGTCCAAACCAAGGCCCTAAATCCCAGTACATTCTGGTACCTGACTACAGAGCAGCAAACTGAACACTGTTTTCTCCCATGTTGTATGTAAAGTGTTATTCCCCCTTTGTTTCTTTGGTCCTTTCTTAGTAGAAATTGCAGTATGCAGTATCGGATTTTGAAGGGAATATTCTGAAACCTTGTGTTGCAGACCAAATGTCACAAAATAGACACAAAATATACACTTGTTGTAGATGGTGGGAAGTTTAGTTAAATGGAAATAAAAAAGCTTGGGTATTACATCTGAGGGAGAAACAGAGCTGTCCAAAATGCTGACTAGCATTAAAGACAGGTATGACTTCGGTGCCCCTGTCTCCCTTCAGGAGAAAGAGTGTGAGCAATAAAATCCGTTCTTTCAGCCTCGCCTACACGCGCATTCTACTTGATCATCAGCTGCCTGAAATCAGTTCTCTTCCAGAAAACAGAAGAGTAAATGAGGTGAAATGACTATCAGATAGTCTGTGCTTATTAGTAGTTAATTAACAAAGTTGTCTATTATGGTTCGTTCTTTCCTGCTATGACTTTCATGCTGTTCCTTATTCTTTTCTTCTTTCCTTCTCTTTTCAGGATCAGTGTTCTTAATGTTTAAAAAATTCAACAGTGGAGGGGAAAAAAAAGTATGTCTAAAATCTCCTCTAAGTCATTCTTCTCTGCAGAAAGACAGTGCTCTGTCATCTACAAATGAAGCTTTCTTTCCAGTTACACGTCTCGTCCCTCAGCACTGTCCTCCACCCTAACTACTTGCTTCTTTTAGTCACATTATAATAAACAGACTTCTCTCTGTAGGGCTCGGTGGTTAGTAATAACTCAGCCCCATGAGGCAGAAATATAACTTTATAGTCTATGTGATCTGTCAGAAGTGGTGATATGTAAGACTGTACTGTAAGTAGTTGCAGGAAATGCAGCTTACAGACCGATTTATTAAAATCTATTGTAGAAACAGACACACAAACTGTAGCAATTAATGAAAAAAGTCACAGAAATCTGACTGTATACAACTTGCCAATTATTTTTAAACATGAAATTGCACCAGTAAACTGTTTTCAATTAATGATATACCAGTTCCATTCAAAATTGAGCGGGAGATCCCAGCTGAGTGTAGAAACTGTAGTAGATGGGAAAATATTGCATACTGGCTTTGGGTTCTTCTGAATTTCAAACAAAAAATGAGTGTAGATGATGGTTTTGTTTATAATACTTGCTGGGAACTTGAAAATTTGCCTTTTTACCTCTCTTACAACATCAGAATTACAATCACTTTCCTAGACTTGACTGGGAAAAAAAAATGTTCCTGACTGATGGAAAAAGAGGTTCTCCCAAACAGGGAGCACAGACAAACATTAACTCATATTAAACATAGTACTAATACACGTAAAGAGAACACAGGAGCTGAAGTGTTCTGCATGCTGTGCTGATTCAAAACCAGCAAGGAGATATGCATCCTTTAGATGCATAGAAAGATGGAAGAAAATATCCTAGACAGTTCGTTATCCTGGGATAATCAGCAGTAAGACCAAAGCACTTCCAGACAGTACATTATGTCATAACATCATTTGGCAGTCTCTCCCACCCTTCTTTAGTGCAGTGGAAATCTTGTTCTAGACAGGACTTTTCATTTTTAAATATATCGTAAACATATGTCATTCAAAACATATTTACCTGAAGACAAGCTCAAACTGTGCACACCTTGTACTCAGGGAGGCTTGTGGTAATCCTTAATTCCTGAGTGCCCTTATTCCTGAAGTGAAGACTCCGCCATTAAAAAGGTTGCTGCCCTCGGGGACAAGAGCTAGTGAAACTGTTGGTGATACTAATAAGGCAACTGTAGGTACACTTAGGTAATATGGCCCAGTTCATGAAACAACTCAAAGATAAGGATTTTACGGACCAAATAATCAAAGATGTTTAGAATATCCCATGAATTCAGTGAAAGTGTCTGTAGGATCTCAGCATGTGATCCAGTCTGTACTTCTCTTTTGTGGAAAGTTGTAGAAGTCAAGCTGAGTCTTGAATTGCTAGGGACACATGTTGCACTATTCTTGAATGCCCTTAGCTTCCTAAGAGGTGTAGGAATCATATTCAGGTATGCAGTATTACACTCAAGCAGAGAGGTGAGGAAGATGCGAGTAAAGCAGACTAGATAATTTCCTGCAAAGAGGGGCTAAACTTCAGTATTTGGAGAGGGGAAGAAAAATGTTGCTTGATAATTATAACAAGTTAGTCTTGGGGAGTAATACTATAAGTTCTAAAAGAGTGACTAAATTTTGACTGATCTTGAGATTGCGCTAGTCCTAAAACATTTCCAAAAGCTCTCTCCTCTGGCTGCCAGTGTCAGCTCTTGTTCTTGTTCAGCTTCAAGCAGCTGTTTTTCATCTATGAATTCAATTCACCCCACTAAACATGGGCTCACTATGTAGAAGTGATATAGTTGCAGGCAGTGAAAACTAGCAAGTGCTATGTGTGTCACATGTATACTTATTGTTGGCATTTAAATGCAACCATTCTACCTAGTAAATGCAACCACACAGATACTGTAAGAGACCAGAGGGAAAACTGATTCTTGTGGGATGCCACAAAACTGAGCCAAGGAAGGGGGACAACTATTGGAAGTGCTGTTCTGTTGAAAAAGACTGAAGCCATCTTAACACATCACTCTGGTTGTCTGCCACCTCCTCTTGGTGCAACAGCTGTATCTTATGGCTAGTAGTGTCAAACGCTGAAGAGGTGCAGGATGAAGAGAATAGATGTGTTCTTTCTTCATTGCCAGAATGAGGTCATCCATCAGTGCCATTATAGTGGTTTCATTTGTGCCCTGGCTTGCATCCAAGCTGTGCTGGGACTGCTTCAGTTAGCTAAGGCAGACTCCCTTAACTCCTGTAAGATATTTTTCTTGCCACAGGCAGAGCATTCCTTCACAGAACTTTATTTTATCTATACTTTTGTGAATATCTATCAGCTAGACAGGAAGTTGTCCAAGATGTTCGTGTAGGGAAGTAGTAGATTGATTTGAATTTATGCCATACGATTAACCAGTCCTTTCATAAATAGTAAAAGATTAAGTATGCACTGTGCTGTTTAAGGTGCTACTGCATTGTCTTAACCCTCCCCTTCCCCATACCTGCTTCTACCCCTTCAGTATCACGCTAATCAATTCTGCAGACATTTGGGATCAAAAAACACTGGCAGAAAAGGGGGAAAAGCTTCCCTAGTATAACTGCTGAGCTATAGGCTGGATCTGGGATTTTTTTTTTTAAATATATTTATACTACTGGCCACAAAATGGCTTAATGCCTACATCCTGCAGTAGGAGTTCCTCCAGCAAACCCATTTAATGATTCATCTTCATCTCTCTCAAAAGAAATAGACTATAAAATTGTACACAAAATACATATTGTACTTCACTGAAAGGAGAGGAACAAGATTCTGCCAATTTCAGGCATCCATCTCATTAATCTTAGGCTTAGCAGCGTAACTTTAACATGGTTGCAGGTAACATTTTAAAGCATTCCCTGCTTATTCAGCCTACCCGGTCTCCTGGGTTGTTTGCCTTGTAAGTTTAAAACTTGTCAACTTTTGTGATTATGGCTGGTGTCTGCAGCTCACAGCAGATATGTGTATATTATTACTTTGTTTCATTTTGTTTGTATTAGTTGGGTTGTGTTTTAATGTAAGGTCAGTTGCTTTTCTTCAGCATGTGCTAGGAGCACAATTCCATTCCGTTCAGCATCCCCACTGTTTGGAGGAAGTTAATGAAAGTGAAACACAGAATAAGATGATATATACTAAACATAGTATAGAAGTCTTGGCTTGTGTGTGGTTAGTAACACTGGATGGTTTCACATAGTTCAAAGACTGGCTTTCGAAACAGATGCCTGGAAAGAACAAGGGCCTGTCAGCCCTCTCCCCACCCCACGCATGACCTCGAGCTTCAGTCCTGGAGCTAGCATGGTTAATCCAGAGCAAAGTTTATTTCACAGCACTGAAAGGGGCAGGCCCCCTCAACAGTCTTTGCTTTTGAGACAACTTTAGCTCTGTGCAATTGCCAATAAAGCACCTGCACTAGGAACAAATTTTAAAAAGTAGGTCACAACTGCACATACAATTATTGATTGCACAAAACAGGCAGGTTGTAAAAGTGTCCTGGTGTATCTGCTTTAAGTGCTGGCACGCAATGTCAGGAAACCCAGAAAACACAGGACCACCTGTGGAGTCCTCATTGCAGTATGATCCTGTTAAGTTAATACTCT
This sequence comes from Haliaeetus leucocephalus, assembly GCF_000737465.1. NCBI lineage: Eukaryota > Metazoa > Chordata > Aves > Accipitriformes > Accipitridae > Haliaeetus > Haliaeetus leucocephalus. Next base: position 6,016,208 of record NW_010972665.1, read on the forward strand.
CGAGCCTCTCTTGCTAAAACAGGCAAACATTACAGCCAGCCAGGATTTTAATAAGCAGGACACTTTTACCTAGGGCACATGCCAACCCTAAGCTTGCTGTGGAAAGCAAGCACAAAAGTAAGCAAGAGGTTAAAAAAGAAAATGTCTGGCTTTTTCAACAGCTGGGTTCCATTGTGAAAGGGTCATGTGGTGCCAAGGAAAACAGAAAATAGGAAGGCACACAGATTTGTTAGTTTGAAGTAATTGACCACATGGTGTCCAATGGTTTGTGTTCTCATGTTCTCCAGAGCGAGGTCCCACGGGAGCTGAGGCAGGGGTTCCAGTTCCTAGCACTCTATTGTTTACCCTGATGGTTTCCAGATGCTGGAGACAAGGACAGTGAAATCTTTGGGATGCTGCCAAAGAATGAAAAAGACTAAAGAAAACACTGAGGGGGGTTTTTTTGGTTGGGTTTTTTTTTTTTTTTTTTCCATTTTATTTTTAAAGAGACAGTACTTCTTTTCACTAAGACCACCTTTATTTACAGTTCTCCTGCTCTCTCAAATACACATGCGCACACTGCTTCTCTCTCTGCCCTTTCCCCTCCTCTCTATTTCTCTGCCTTTTTGTATTTAAACAGCTCTGTAATGCAACCAACCAAGGGAAAGCAATGTAGGTTTTTTTTTCCCCTTGGCACCCATAGCTCATTTAGCTGTAACACAGTGGATGTGCAAAAATGGTCAGAAAACCCCAGCAAAAACTTCATAGCAGGCAGATCACCAAGACAGTGTCAGCAGTGATGGGAAAGCCTCGGAAGGCTGAGTTCAAGTTTGCTTTGGCACGGCTGGAAAAAGTTTGCAGAATTCTACAAAGCGTTTCCAAACATTTGAACCATGGAAATCAGGGAAGGGGAGCAAGAACAGGGCAGCAGTAGGCACTTTCACTGGCAAAGTCAGAAAGCAGTAAAAAGCAAGGGAGTGTAAAATAATGAAAAAAGACCAAACCTCTCCTGGTAATTACTTCTCGGCTTCCAGAAGGATGAGGTCTAAGAGCAGGACTTCAGTGTCTGGAGACCTGTATTCTAGTCAAGTTTGGCTGCCAACACTCTTCAGAGCAAGTTTCTACATTGCACCTACGTGTATGTATGTACTTGGCATTGGGCAGAGACTGTGGAAACCCACGAAAGAGTTCCCATTGTTGCCTTCAAAAGGTGGTGGATGAGATAGCTGTCCTGTTCACACATTAGAAATATCAGGTTGTGCCTTTCCTTTTGTTTTAGTGAAGGGTATCTGCTATAGTCATATCTTTGCTGCAGTCTTCACATCTCCTGAGAGAGGTAGTAAGTGCATGGCAATGGGTGTTTTGCAGAAAAAAAACCCCTCCTTTAAAGTAGTCTTTGTAGAGAGTTTAATTTGCTAAAGTAAAACTTGAGAAAAACTGCCATTCAAAAAGAAATAAAGTTTTGAAACAATCTACAAGTTTGATTCTAGATTTACTAGTAAGTGTAAAAATCCACTCATAATTGTTCAAACCCCATCTCAAAACCTTAGGCAAACTGCTGGCCCTGATACTACCATCCTCTGCTTATTCAGTCTCCTCCAAAGAACCTCTTACAAAACCCAAAGATGCTGAAACCTGATGTTCTGGGCCTAAGGTATGATAAAAGGGCACAAGTGCCTTTCATTTTTCTCCTTCCTGCCTCCTGGACAGGCTGAAAAAGCCCTTACAGCTCTTCCCTTTGTGATTTGGTAGTCCTTGCTTGAAGGGCTGATGAAAATGCATCATTCAGGGAAGAGTACTGGTTTGTTTCTAGTGTACATTTCGCAGATTTTTAATGTTAAATGTACTCCTTTCTTTTTCTTACTGTATGTGGTAACATTACACAGAGGAGCTGAATCCTAACAGCACTGAAATCAAAAAGGGTTTAAGAAAGTGACTTCTCAGCAGATGTTGTAGACAGGACTTTCAATGTGAGCCAATACTTCAGAAACCAAGAGCGGGGTATGTTTGTACATTGATCTGTACATGCCCAGTCATTCTGTGTGTCAGACAAGTAAAGAGCTGTGCTGACACACATCTCAATGCACACACTTGGTAAATCCATTCAGAAATGAATTGAGAGGCACATGATGAAGAAGTTTACATATCTGTTTGATATGTTAAAAACATTAACCGTCTTATTGTGTCAAAGAATTGTGCTACTTTCTAACTCTAAAACCAGATCAGACCATGCTGAATGCTAAAATAATGCAGCCTTTTTATTGCTCCTAATGTGATGAAGTACAGTCTTAAACCTTCATTTTTCCCCTTTTTAAAAAACAGTAAAATCTAAACTGTATGTGAAAATAAAAGGTTCACTGTGATTTTTCTAATTAACCTCTATCCTTATTTCCAAATAATATGTAATAAATGAGCTGCAAGCCTACTTCCCTCTCCACAAACTGTAAAGAATGTAAGGTTGTTATTACCTAGGATTTGAATCACATCTTGTATGGTGCCTATTATCTGCAACTTGTCAGGTGGTTCTGTGTCAAGATTTTGTTTTACAGCATAGCATGCCTAATACCTTAATTTTTTGTTAATGTAGATCTAATGGTAGCTGTGGTAACTGTATCACCTTCTCTGGAGTTGGACCTTTTTTATTTTTATTGTAACTAAAGGCAGTTATTTCATTCATTAAATAGCTTCATTTCATGCGGGCATGTACATGTCAGAATTGCTGTACTGGGCCAGACAAAGGTGCTACTCCACTCCCTGGTAGGGTCAGCAGAGGATGTCAGAGAAGAGTACAAACCCAAGCTAAACATAAACCAGTATTTACCCCAGTATGCTCTCCCAACCTCCAGTGATTTGTAATTGAGGGATGCCCTGAGCCAGAGGTGGTATCTTTTTCCAAACTCCATTCTGACCTTGCTTCTCAGAAATATAATCTGAGACTACTGTGTCTGAAAGAGCACAGCTGACAAAAGACTGAATAACTGTTGTGAACGTGCTAACCAAGTGGCAGCGTTAGGTCAGAATTCACTTCCACTGAAAAAAATCACAAGTGACTAAATGCTCCATATTTCTTATTTTGGGTGGAGATAATGAACAACGTGACTGTCAAACGCTACATGAAAATCCTTATGCTCCCCATGCTTTGCCTTCTAACTTAAAAAATGCAGATAGAATCAAAATGACTTACAGTCAGCTTAGAAAAGATATTTTTGTTTTCAGACTTGCACTTTTTGGAGGGTCAAATGGTATCAAGTAGATTAGCAAGAATGTTTTTATAAAAGGCTCCATTTTCTCTGTTGAAGTGTCTTGGTTTAAATATGCTGCTTGTGTTGGTGACTTATCAAGACATGCTTTTCAATCTAGTTCCTGAAAGACAAATTCCTGCAGACGAAAGCCATTGCCAGAGCTCACTCTCTTCCTGTGCGCTGATCTTACAAGGGCAGGGAGGGGACTGCAGGCAAGGCTGGGCAGCTTGCACTGGCTCCCCCTCGACCTGGGCTCAGCCATGGGGAAGAACTACAACCGTGGTACTGCCACAGAGATTGTACAGTCTCTGCAGACAAGCAGAAGAGCTTTCTCTAGGGTCTGTCAAATGAAAGTTTAAAACTTAAACCTCATCCGATTTTTAATCTTGTTACTATGATGTAACACGGGGAAAATGCTTTGAAATAGAAAACATAACTCTTGCTTAAATTAATGCACTAAATTTTACTCCCTTATTCTTTTCATTTAAGACCTCGTTTACTGCAAAAGCATAGAGACAGACTTACACTCCTGTAGAGAGACTGCATCAGTTTCTGAGTGTACCTTTACTCCTTAATGTTTTCTGTCTTAGCAGACTTGAAACAAATAGGTGCATAACTGAAATTAGTTCTTGATATACATGGAAAGAATAAAGTCTATTGGATGACAGAGGACAAAGTGGACAGAGCTTAAAAGGGCGTTTAATATATGATGATTTTTCCTATTTATTTTCATAACACAAGATTTGGTGAAGATGGTTGAGGTCTGATCCTTAGCCTAAACAGATATGTATGGATAAATGTGGCTTGATGGCTTTAATAGTGGCTGTGAATCTAGTTCCTAGCATTTTCCTCTTAAACTATTGTAGAGATGAACTGTATGGAAGGATATTTACTGCCACCCTCTAAATACAGGTACTGCAATTTTGACTGGCTTTTAGGAGCTCCCTGAGGGGTATGTTACCAATTCCCCTGTACCTTCTGCTTTTTCCTGACTGAGAGTTTCAAAAGCTTGAGAGAAATTAGTACACTTGGGGCTGCAGGTCTTAGCCAAAGCAGTATGAATATCTAACACACTGTGTTAAAGCTTAGTGGCAAGATGGAAACCTTTCAATTCCATTGCACTTTCAACCACTGCCAACCTGGCACTCCAGCGTGCAAGTTTTGAATCAAGCCTGCTGTATTTTTTTCCAGGCAGATTCTTTCCTTACTGTAAAAACTGACTGCTCTATTTTAGCATAACATTTCATTTATGGTATGCAAAAGGTGGCTTGAAGGAGCTCTAGAACAAGCCTTTGGTGGCTTAAAAAGAAGGAATAATTTCTTATAAAATAAGTTTTTCCTCTTCATTTGTATACACATATTCATTATTGGAGAGATGAGCACAAATCCTGGGTATTTATTTGCCTTTTTCTTACATGTGCTACTGAAACAACAGAAATGTTTTAAATAATGAATATAAGAAGGGGCACCAAGTGCTTCATAAGCAGCTAGCGCTTTGGAGAATCTCTAGATTTGGATGTTCGGTTTGACATCAAGAAGGGGTTTTGTTTTCACAAAGTACAGCTCCTCAATCTGTTTTTTCAGGCGTTCAACACACTAAATTACTACATTATTCTTTTGTATCTTTACTTCTATGATTTTTCAGAAAATTAGAAGGAATACAGTACAGAGCAAATTCAGTACCTAGTGCCAAAAGTAAAGGTAGTATTTTGGTTTGTGATTTTTTTTCCTGTAATTACTATAGCTTACAATTCAAGTATTTAAGAGTTTGAACTCTTAATCTAATGCTCTGCATCAGCATTGGAGATAGAGCTCTGATCAAGACAAGAAATTTTAAATGGGATATATGGATATATGTATTTGTTAGAGAGACAGAAAAAGAGGGATACCTTCAACATTTGTCTGTGACTCTAGTGTGCCAATAATGTACTTGCTGCAAGCAGCTGATTCTCTTCAAGTACATCTGACCTAGCAGATGTCCTAAAGTTAGGGAGCTATGACCTCAAGCACTGGCTTATGGAGAGGTTGGCTCTCAAAGAGGAGCTCCCAAAGAGACAGTCAGAGAGAGAAAATAAGAAAGAAAAATGGTTTTATTTGTTGCATCCGGTTGACCGGTAACAAAACAAACAGAAAAACATACACAATTATATCCTGGATTTCAAGCGCTTCAATTCCAAACTTTGTTTGACCTGGTTACACAGGGCTGGCTTTAGAAAATGAAATGCTGTCTTTCCTCCTAGGCTTGAAAACCGTTTCCTGCCTGGGATTTATGGCTAGTGGTGGACCTCAAAGGACTGCATGATGTTCAGTATCATAGGAAGTGAAGTAGATTTAGCTGTGAACACAAACCGAAAAGGGGATTATCAGCAGATTTCTGCAGTGCTTATGTTTATCATGTGTAGCGGACTCTGAGGAGTTTTCTCCCCTCTTCTTTTGGCTTATACTCAGTAAATTGCATGTCTGGGGATTGTATGCTGTGGTCAAAATGTCATCAGTTAACATGTGAGCAGTTTTAAGCCGGTTACGTTGCTCTGAAATATTCTACATTAAGATACTATCTTGTTCCCATACAAAATATGGACATTGGCTATTTCTGCTGTAAATGTTTAATGTTTTTTTTTTCTTTTGAGGTTCAGGCCTAAAATAGTGGTTTATGTTATATGCCTGTTGAGCTGTGTCGTTTTTTGTCAATGCGTGAACAGATTACGGTACAGGCAAACTATGCTGCTCATAATCCACGGGGAAATCAGATAGCAGGGCACTGAACAACCTGTGTGGTTTCAAATGGGGCTTCACCAACAGCAGCAGCAGTTGTGCTGTAGAAGCCAGTGGGAATAAGATGCAGGTCCCATTGGGATGAACATAAATAGAAGGGCAGTAACATTTTGTCACTTGCAATTGGTATCTGGTTTGAGGAGATTTGAACATAAAGTGCTAAAAGATTAGGAGTTTTAAAATGTCTCCTAGTGAGAGCCTCCTAACTGATGCAGAACTTATGACTACCAGTAATATTTTACATTTGTTGTTACTGTGCTTTCCTTGAAGTACTGTGCAAATATCACTTTGAATTTCCAATTCTCGTGTGCACACTGGAATAAGCCTGCATGGCAGCGACTTACCTCCTAGGCACCATGCTGTCAGCCCTTCCGAAAAGCCTGATATTTTTGGAAGTCACTGAGCATCTTCCCCTAGGCCATCTTAAATATGTATAAAATGGGTCACTTCAGAGAGAAGCAATAATCACTGGGAAATCTTGGTCCCTGTACCTTTTTAAGATAGCGGCTGCTGCCAAGAGGGAGAGGACGCAGTTTCTTCATCATGTGGAGTTGCGTTGCAGCTGTTTCGGTGGTACCAGTGTGAGGAGGGGTTCAAGCCTTGTAGCCCTTCCAGGAAAGTCATGCCTGTGGTCTTGTTACTTTAGCACTTTGGTTGCCTCTTCTCTTTCTTTTGTATGTATTCTTTATCTTTTCTAGCAAGCCACTACTGTTTCTCAGGTTATATCACAAAACAAAAGCCAAAACTTCTACTCACAAATTATTTATGCGAAATAGTGAGCTGACATAATTTTCTGCTTCTCATGGTAGGCCTCTTCCTACCTATATTTTTTGGATATAAGGCACAAAATATGGCTGAATGAGAACCTGCATTAAGGGGAAAAAAACATTCCAGAGCTAGAACAGGACCTGAAGGGAAGAGGGTTTAATTCCACTATACCACTCAGGACACATCATTGCCTTTCTTATTCCTCACACTTCCCCATGGATTATGAGCTACTTTTGGCTCAATAGGAATGTGGTGAGGCAAAATTAATAATTGTAGACTCTTATTATAGCAATATGGGTCAAATAGAATAAAAAGAGTGTAAGAACACAAGTAAGAGGAAAAAATGGATTAAGTTCTGTTACTGAACAAGGAAAGCTTTCTTTGAACTTAAGGATTAAGGACTGCAGAACATGGCAAAATATTTGAGAATGTAAAGGCTGTGTCTTTGGCACTTGATACCTAAAGCTGTAGGCATGAGAGCTGGGATCTAGGTGTTTGCGTGTATCTTCTGTCACAAGCCTAATCACCCAAGCAAGCAAGTTCTTAAATACATATTTAACTTCAAAAGCACATGAAAAATTATACTGAGATCAGGTAAATTTTGCTGGATCGTGGTCTTAAGACTTCAATAGTAAACTTAATTTGAAGGAACCTGAACTTGAACTGTTTTTTTTCTTAAAGAGAAAAAAAATATATTCTTATCTCAACCCAGTTTCATTCCTTTGTGTGAGGTTTGTATGTGGGGAAAAGTTCAGTGCTTGTTACTCTTCCTAACACTCAGACTCTTTTAGAGCAGACAAAAGAGAAAAGAACCATTGCTGAATGAGACTCTGTTTCCATTGCTTAAGATGGCTCTCATCTTGCTGTAGAAATACGTGTGAAAGCAAAAGAGACAGCTGCGCCAAAGAGCCCAGTAACCCAGAAATTTCCTGTCCCATTCTTTCTTATGGAGAATGCAGGGATTTGGGAGCTCTCAAGACAAACATGCATCTATATTCCCATATAAGACGACAGTACAGCTGCCAAGATTGCAAGATGCCACAGAGTCTGTAATTGTTTCTGAGACAAACTATGCTAGGAGTAGATAATCCTGCCTTTTATTTATACATAAAAATATATTTAAAAAAAAAACCCTGTTAGGTTATCCATTAAAGTCAAATGGATACTAGGGTAAACAAACATGAAAATGGCTAATTCCTAGGCTCTACAACTGTTTCACTGAGACTGAGATTTTGTGACAGTTTTTGATGTAGTGCTTTATAATGCTTGCTCACATGTACCAGAAAAGACTGATTGGTGAGGGTGGGTGTTGTCCTTTTCTTCTTGTGATGTACATATAGAGTTACTTAAAACTGGAAGTAAACAGTTGTCCATCACTCAGGACAAAGATGTTTTACTCCTGAGTTCACTTCAGATGCAATTAAAATCAGAGCTGTGATACTGACTGGTATGGAGACCTATAATGATACTGACGTAACACAGACTTTCCCGGCAGCTGTGGAAGTTAGAGACTGTATACCTATGGCTTTGCTGTCATTTGGTTTGAGAACTGGCAGGCATCCCATTTTTTTGCCTGCACAGCACCCTGATGTCAAGTGCGGGTTGTCCTCTGCGGCAGCCACTGCTTCTCTTTGGGAGCATTGCTCTCTAGGAACAGTGCCTGTGCACAAACTGACCAATTTACTTTTCTACTTTATCTTAGCTCTTAAGCTGTCAAAAAATAACAGCAAGTACGGAAAGCCTGTTTCGAATTCCCCTTATACTGTGGAGCACTAGGACATTGCTTTCTGGATACTGACTAGAGATAAAACTTGATATGCAAGCTTGACCAGAAGAACTCTTTGAATGCACTTGAATTGGATTAGCCAAGAAAATCCATTGCTCCTTTGTCTCCCTCCCCGCCCCTGCAGCTTTTTCCATTGGATGGCAACGATGGAAAGAAGGAAAGTGAAAGAACACAGTAAAAATAAAAGATCAAGGAAGTTTATATGATCAGACTAAGTGACTGCTTTTTCCCATCGTATTTAAAATCCATGCATTAAAAAATTTTGAACGTGTAGGTCTGCAAACGTACTTGCTGGCTGCATTGATGTAAACGGAGCTACTCTGTTGTGACCTGCTGCTGGTATTTCTGCATGAGAATACTCCATCACTAGCAGGGAACCAGGTCAGCAACCAGTTCTGATCAGAGAAAACAATATTTTAAATGTCACCTTATTAATACCTTGTGCTTGTCTTCATAGTGTTTTTTTTTCTTTTCTTTTCTTGGCAATAGATCTGCAGTGTTCTGATTTCTGAAAACATACATATTTTTGTTAAAGAGTACTTAGATTCTACAATGGAACTGCACCCTCTCTTTCAGAAGTTAAAACCAGTCAGCTAAAGTTTTTGTGGGAAAAAAATAATAATCTTAGGTTCCAGTCTTGCAGTTGGATTCATGCAGGATGACCTGTGGTACAGTTGGAAATTCCCCTGAAGTTTAGGGGAAAATCTTCATAGACGCAAGGATCTGACTGTAAATTATGACCTTGACAACATATGTTTTGTCACTTACTGTAAGACCAGATCTGTAGCCACATGTCTTGATATTTGAAAAGGAATGTATTAAAAATTCTGTCATTTTCCTTTAATGGAATATCTAGTAATTGTTTATTTGGAATTAAACATCAGCCTTTCCTCATGTAAGTACTGAGGGAAACACATGTGGTCAGAAAGACCTGATCTTCCAGTATGAGGCAAAGAGGACAAAGAAATTTGCTTTATATTGGCTTGGGATCATTTGTATTAGCTGAAGTACAATAAAAAAACCTCCCTTCTACCACGTCGCCAAGAACCAGGCATGAATCCGATAGGGACATCTGTGACTGGAAAATGTGCTATGTTCTGGCCAAACTGTCTCTGCAGAGTGAAATACGGGGTAAGTGAAAATACTGCTCTGGAAACACGAGTAGTAGTAAAGCTATACAGACGTGAGAGAGAGGCTTCTCTTCTGCTCAGTGATACCTCCTGCCAGTGTAGGCCAGTGGAAGAGAGGAGAAGAAACACTCAGGGATGAAAGGAAAATAAGGAGAGAGAAGAAAATCAAGTGGCAAGTGAGGGACTACAGAAAACACTAAGAAAACAAGACCAAAAATAATGTTTCTTCAGCATTCAGGTTTTTTTCTTACACTTCTCACAACACATTGCTAACTTGCCCTGATACGTCAGTCAGCCAGTTAGCACCCTGTCTTGGGGTAAGCTAGCTGACAAAAAGGAGGAGAACGATGCATTTTAAGAATGGCTGAACTGAGTATGGTATCTGTATGCAAAACTATAAGGCCACCTCTAAAGAGCTCATTTAGTCTACAAGTTAAACAAATGTAACTAATATTTTTTCAGATTTATGACTGTTTGAGTTGTCCAGCACAGATTTCCCTCTAATTTGGCAATATATATTTCTGGCCATTTCCTCCTTAGAGGACTAAAATCTGCATTGGTTATTCTGCTTGTTGTCGATTAGGTCTGTAGAGACCCTGCTATCTCTTAATTTGGGCTGTGATGAGGCCAAAAGGATGATCTGGGAAAATAAAGGCTGGTCAGCCTCCCTTTGGTCCCTGGCAAAACCATGAGGCACATCCTCTTGGAAGGCACTTCTGGGTACATGAACGAGGTCACCGGGAACAGTCAGCATGGATGTACTGAGGGTAAATCATACCTGATTGCCTTCTCTGAGAAAATAACTGGATTTGTGGATGAAGGGAGAGCAGTGGGTGTCAATAACTTGACTTGAAGCAATCTGTATACAGGTAGCAGTAAAGTGTAGAGATTCAGAAGACTCTTACGAAGGCCAAATAAACAATGGGACTGTTTAGACGTAGTAAGTGAACGAGTACATGACAGAAGCGCAGAGTGGGTAAAAAGGAAGTTCTCCTAGCTCTTTTGCAGAGGAAGATGTTAAACTGAATTAGAAAATAACACACTGAAAATGTTTAAAGGAAATATGCATTATACAGTGCATAGTTCCAATCTTTGGCACTCACTGAGACTGAGAAAACTGAATTGGATTCAAAACCAGAATCAGGGATTTACAAAGAGTGAGAACAATGAGTTAGTCATGGTAGAAACTCTTCTGCAATTAATAAAAGCCATTATTTTGCAGGACATGTGGCAACTACAACTCATAAAGTGTCTTTGTCACATTGTTTTAAGATTTTACATCCACTAGAGGATTTATTAAAATTTCTTGAAGTTATCTGTTCAGTCCTGTTCTTTACTAACAGTGATCTCTTTTTTGAGGCTGTTCCTGTCTAGTAGTCTGAGAAAAAGTGCTGGGTATCTCCAGACTTCTGGCAGCACTGACAGAACTTACACAGCAGTTGCAAATCTGGTGGTGGAAGATGATGACTATGGAAAGGGTTGGAAGCATGAATCAAGGAACAGAGTGCAGGATGCTATGAGAGTATAGTTGCAAGCAAAGATGGAGTTGTGGAGAACTTGGTGAAAACCAAGATGCTAGTAGGAAGAGGACACTGACAAAGATGCCTAGTGTTGGGGGAGCAACAGAAGAGGATGTAATCAGAATAATAGAGAGAGATCTGAACTTAAATAAAGTGGCATTGAGCTGCAGGCATGCTGCTATTTTAGTCCATCTCCTGGAACTGCAGGGTTATTTACTGGAAATCTAGCCTGAAAATGCATTCTTTGTGTAATGCTCTAAGTAGGAAGCCACCCCAAGGGATGTGAATTACCAAATACTGTGACGTGCTGGTGTAGAACATAAACCCAAACAAACCAGGACTCTCAAAGGCCTATAGCTAAATATTTATTTCAGAGTCAATTTAAAAACATAATTTTCATCCAGCAAGAGCACACAGTAATCCTGCAGGTCTAACTTGGCTCTGCTCTTTGCTCACGCTGCATTCCCAGCCAGGACAGATTTTAATGTTCAAAGACTTGGGGTCTGTAGTGGGGTCAGTCCTGTCTGCGTCAGGTAACAGAAAGGGCACTTTTCACAGTACTTAACAGTACACCACCTATTCAACACACACTATGGAAACTAATAGTAACTATAACCCAAGCCTATTAGAAAAATTACATGGAACAGACAGAATTTATGATTTATACTGGATTTACACAGATGCTTAATAATTAAAATACCATTTAATTCTTCAACCAGCCTCAAATTAAGATTCCCTGGAATTCATCCAGTAGTAACGTGGCAAACTTGCCTTTCATGAATCTGAAAGAGACTCTTACCACAAATCAATCTGTTGCTGACAAACAAATTTTTAAACATTTGGATTTCTTTAGGGAAGTTTTTTAGGGATGCAAATGCAATTATTTTTGAGCATGTGGTCCTCCTGAATGAATAAATGTCTCATCGTTCATCTTCATCTGTGGGCACCTATAAAGCTGTGGTGTCTGCATTATTTTTTTTTTTTATACCTCACAGAAACTCTGTGTGTTAGATAAGATGTTATGACAGCCTAACAGCTGAATTAAAGTCCGTGGGTACCAAAGTAAGGAACAGTAGCACACACTTCTATTTGTATAATTTGGTATTTACGCATGCAGCATTTTTGCTATAAAAGGCTGATCATTTTTGGCAGAGCAGTTCAAGGATGAGCAGATTTCATGAATTTAACTGTGGAAATCTGTTATCAATTTTCTACATCAAAAAAAAAAAGGAAGTAATAGGATCACAGTGAGTTCCCCAAGACTGGCTATGAGTTTTTGGTCACATGTTTAATGTGTTTAACTGGTTGCCAAGGAAAGTCAGCTGTAGGTGGCACAGTTGGTGGGTTTCAATAATTTTGATTCTAAATGAAGGCTTTAAAAAGGTATGGCTGATAGGATAGTGCACTTACACAGACCCAGAGGCTGCTTTACAGAGGTGAATGTCATGATGCCCATTTCACAGACAGAGAAACTGAGGCATGTATGGATGGAAAAGACGTGCAGGGCAGGAGCAGGGCTGGGAGAAGAACCCAGGTGTCCTGGCTCTGGGCTCAGTTCCTGATTTCGGGCATTTTATGCTTCCTTTTAACAGATGGATATGCAAACGCCAGTCCTGACAAATTGCTTCTTATGCGTATGTTGTCATTATTAATGCAACCCCGAGGCAGGACAGTTTAGTGCAAAAAAAGATGTTTCTCTAAGTTATCTAGGTTTGCGGCCTGATTTATTTGCTATGAAGCAATCACTTTTGTCTTCCTTGTAGGACTGCTGCCACGTGGCCCCTGACACTGCTGAGTCATCCCCTCACACTCATACACACTGGTAATATTTATTAAATGAAACACTTATGTCAACAATCAATGCTTGGCGGTGGAGAAAACATGACTGGAGATATCTTCAGTATGAAAAGGGTTGTTACACAGCAGGATACATGTACTGCTTGAAAGTAGAAGTTTACAGCTGTTGAGCTGGGTCTTTACTGATAGGCATCTAGAGAAAAGACCTAGATTATAGATAAGGGGCCAATTGGTGTGTTAACATCCCAATCTGCCCTACTTCTTTAAAGCTCTGCAGATTGTTGTAATACTTTCTGGAACTACAAGGTTCAGATATAAAATCGGCAGCAACTGCAAAAACACACGTACCGTTTTGCTTACTAATACGTATTAGGGCAGTACAAGAAAATGGAGATATATTGCTTGAACAGAAAGAATAAGACACAGATGTGGCGTGCCTATAAACAAAAAGAATTGCAAGCTGAAAGCAAGACAACAGTTGTGGGATACAGTGGGACTCAAGCGTCCAGTTCCCTAAGGTTCCTTCGGAAATTTTAGTGAAGTATGGGAAGTTTATTGCATGTAGCATCATACTGAGACCCAGTATCTCTTGGAGGCTTTGTGGGGAATAAGGAGTGCTAGGCTGTCTAAAAACTAAGAGCTACAGGATTTGGATCAGGATCTGGTTTTTGGTCTTGTTCTCTAGGGAAAAAAGGAAGGGCCACAAACGACCTCATTATCAACCTTAAAAATGGCCATAGGTGAATTTTCCTGTGGAAGCTCTGCCCTGTGCCATTAACCAACATGACTTCCTGCTCAAAACCCCTTCTTTCCAAGAAGCCACAAAGGAGAGACCAACTGGAGAGAGAAAAGGCTATTTTAGCTACTTTAGGGCTTGGGTTTCCACTAGGGAAGTGGACTTCCCAAAGAAATGCTTTGTTTGAAGGGAAAAACAACAAAAAAACCCAACAAAAAAAACCCCCAACTCATTCAGAATCTCAGCCCTTGGACGTGAAGCTCTTCTGTTTCCGTCCTGTCATGCTAAGCTTCAGTTTCTGTTTTGCAGTCCTTGAGTCACCAAGTGACCAGACTGCAAGCTCTTCCACACATACTCACATACCCTTCTGCTCTGTTTGCCTCCCTCTTTGTTCCACTGGGATAAAGAATTATTTTGCTGAGAGGGAAGAATGTCAATGATTATGTGCAAGACAAATTCAGAACCTGCTTACTGGAGGTGCACACCTTAAAGATAAACATCCTGTAATTGTAAATCCCAGAACTGCCTTTTTTTCTTGAGCCTGTGCTTGGAATCTGTGGAAGAAATCTCTGGGTGCTCCAATCCAGACTCACTACTCAGGGCTTTGCTTAGTAAGCATTACAAATATTTAATAGCATCCCAACATTATAAGTGAGCACACATGAGGAAAAACCCAAATCAAAAGATTCAGAGATGTCTTGTATAAATAATTAGGAGTGGGCTCAGGATAAAAAAATTGAATCCAGAAATATTGAATGCCCAGGAGCTTATGAGCATCCAGGTCCATGATTTGGATTCTGTCTTTTTTATAACTGCAAATCCAGAGTTGGGCTGGGCTCAGACACTGAACAGTTTGCTCAGGAAGGTTCAGAGATTCTCTGATCTGGAGCTGAGGATCCAAATTATTTCCAAGAATAACTTACACTTACATTTTTTTTCCCCTTGTCCTCCAAGAGCCTAACTATATTGCTCTTGGCTTATGGAACGTGCATGGACATCAAAGGGGATCTTCTATAGTAAGACAATGTATCAGACCCTATAGAAAGAGAAGAAAGAAGTCCTTTGTATGTTTTGAAATGATGATCTAAATTTTAGAGTGAATTTGCTGGATGTCACAGGCTGGTGTTGCTTGCTGTTCCACACTGCAATGAGAAGTGAATGAATATTGAATTATGTTATCCCTATCCTTATTTACCATGTTTCATGGGTTTCAAACACTATTTCCTGAAGCTAGAAATCTAGCATAAAAGATGGGACAAAATCCAGAAACAACAGTGAAGTTATCAGCTATAGCTTTCTCTCAACATACCTACACTACTTTGTTCTTTATTCTAATTTTTAGCTCAGCCAGGCTGAAGTGATAGTGGTGAAGTGTAGTGAGACCACAGAATTATTTTTCTTAGCTGCTAAGATATGGTGGATATGTGTTAGGCAGAATACATATTCTTCCAGGCATGTCTCAAAGGGCCTGCTCATAGAAGTGTTTACGTGGAAACCACAGCTCCCTGAGGAAAACAAAATTAGGGAGGAAAATTTCTGCCCACTTGCTAGAATTTGCTATAAACTCTGGCACCAGACTGTATGCCAGAAAGAGCTGATTTTTTCTTTTTTTCTTTTTTTTTTTTTTAAATGATCCATTAGAAGCTGGGGAAAGCCATGCATTGAAAGTACATAGTCCTGTGCTAACCAGGTTTTCAGCGCAACTGCAAGAGGAGATGGTTCTTCTGTTGGAATATATCTAACGTATCTGTACTCATTTGGAGTATATCTAACTGGAAGAAGATACATAATGGAGGCATAAAAAAAAAATACTCCTGTGAAGATGTATTTCAGTCAAAGACGCCAGCCACCCCGCTGACCTAAGTCAGAGCTATGCAGCTGCTAAGGATGGTTTGCTTGGGTATCTTTGCACAAGGGAGACCTGAAAAGTTATTTATCCCAGTTAGTGGTTTTTTCATACTGTGGAAAGAAAGGAACAAAGAGAGGAAATACCTTTCCCCTTTTTCTTCTCTCTCTAGATGATATATGTGGGATGAAACATTTTTCTCTGGAACTGGTAGGAAAGCACAGGCAGGAGCAGATGTTCCTGAGAAGTTCCTGGATTTTAAGGAAGTGGAAAGGCCTGGGGCATCTAATGCCTCCTCATCCCTACTAGTGAAATGGCCAATAGAAGAGGACATAAGTGACTGAGCAAAGCTGCATACTGGTAGAACAACACTGGCATGATGGCAGTGATAGTAATTTCAAATAGTGAGCAGCAACTGGCTTGATTGCAGTTACAGGAGGGTTACACACATTATAACAGCTGGCATTTTGGAACATGGCCTACAAAATACACTAAAATGGTGAGTCACCTCAAATTTCACTCAGACATTTTACATGTCTATGTGCACCCACGGCAGGTTGTTTGCCGTCTCCCGTTTCCCCCTCTGCTACAAAACCAGAGCCCAGTTCAATTTACCTTAGTAATAAATTTACAAACTTTCATATCCAAAGTGATGGAAAAACGGTAAAAGTCTACTACAAAATCAGAACTAAACTGAGATTTCTCTCCCAAGGGCCCAACGAACATGCTGCGAACAGTACAGCTCGCCACCACTTAGCCTGCTAATCTTCCAGGGCTCTGAAACCTGAGACTTGGTAAGCTACACCAAGATTTAGAGCCTGTGCGTTGAACATGGCTTAGCTCCGGTAGGACGACCTGCTCTCCTGAAGCTGATTCTTTCTCTCCTGGTTTTAATACATTTTCAGTTCTAATCACAATTAGAGGCCTCTTTTTCCTCCTGTCAGGTTCTTGCCCTTGACACAGATTAGTTTTATTTCTTAAAGCCTGGGAATACACAGGCATATCTGTATCTCTCGACAGATGGGAAAGAAAAGGCCCAAGTAATAAAGCCCAAATCCAGCTTGAAAGCTCAATTTCAACAAAAGCAGTGGTTTAGCCTTTTATAATGAGACCCTTAAGTTAGAAAATGTAAATCAAGATGAAAGCTGTTGTTCCTATTTTGTAAGAACTCATATAAATAATTTGAGTGGAGGTTCCATGCTTGCAGATAGTTGTAAAAAATTTCAAGACAGTATCCTTCCTTCAGGTCATGGCACAAAAGATAAATGAGTCTAATCAAAATATTGGTAGGAGAGCAGTCTTTAGAGGGAGAGGGATAAACTTGCTCTCAGAGCTGCGTCCTGAATCTTTATCTGGCTGCTAGAATCATTATAATGAAAAAGAGAACCCCAAAAAGTCCTCATTATATGAAAGAAACATTGCAGAGTCCAGTTTCCTGGAGCTGGCTTTAAACCAGAATCTCTTGTGTGGGTGAGACTTTAAGAATTCCTTTAAACACGACTTAGATCGCGAGGCATCTGCAGAGCATTACTGCTCAGATCCCTGGACTACCACTTCTGAGTATGGATAGATTTGATGAATATATTGGCTTTTTGGAGGGTTTTCTTTTCCCCTGATTTAATGTTGTATCATCCTCTCTTCACCAAGGGAGTGGTTTCCTCATTTGTGATGTGGTAGCTTTTGCCAGTTTTGGAAATTCCAGCGTGAAAAAAAAAACGCATCAGCATCTACAACCTGTTGTTATAATTATGTCTGAACCAGAAGTCATTTGCATTATCTAGTCACAGGGAAGTTCCTACTCTGATCTGCAACTGAACTTTGCAACTTAACTGGCCTGCTTTTTTGCATTGCTTTTCTATGCTAAGGGCTTCTAGGGGAAAATAAAAGCTACCTGGTATGGAATAAATGTCGATGGACTAACTGCATGTAAATGGGTATTAGCAATTTATTTAAATGCATTTTCAGACCTGACTCAGCCCCAGAAAAAGGAGGCATTAAGCTGCCGATGCTACCATGCTCATCTACATGTTTGCAAGCAGGCTTCCTTTCCCAGGGCAGCCGCTATGGAAAGAATTCCCTGGCTGGCAGCAGGCTGGAAGGCGGCAGGAAAACACAGACCAGAGCCACTCTCAGCCGCACAGCCCCTGCGAGCCCCATTCGGCGCAGAGATAAAGTTCAGTGCCGTGTGGTTTCGCAACTGGGTTCACACTAGGGACTGCCGTTGTTTACTTTAGGGGAAGATGGAGGCGTGCAAGGGAGAAGGGAGTCACTCCACCATGTGCTGCCAACTGCTCGACACCCTGCTGCAGCCCTGTTCGTAATGATTTATGCAGCTGCTGGATGGGGTCTGGTTTCAGGGGATGTGAGCTGCGGGAGCAGGTGGGACTCCCAGGCAAGGACTCCAGACCTGGGACAAAAAGAGAAATTTGTCCTCTTCCCAGGGTGGTGAGGGGTCTGACAAGAAAATACTTTGTGAGCTTAACTTTCCCCCATGACGCCAGCCCCAAGGATCCCTGCAAAGCCACCTGCCACTTCCAAGGTAATAGGAGCCTGTGTAAAAATGCAGGAGAACTAGTCCAAAGTATAAGAGCAAATGTTGTTGCACTGCTCAACATCTAAGGTCATTACTGCAATAATTCTTCTGTGTGCGAGAAGTTCTTTGTTTGGGTCTGTGTATATGTACATCCTTTCAACACATCAGCTCTGATATGCACCACTTGCCAAGCTAGGATTTTATATCACCTCCCACATTAACTGTGGCATAAAGAGGGAGAGGATGCTCTTTATTTACTGCCATTCTGGGGATTCTTCCCCAGGGCTTGCTATTGATGTTTTTACAAATTAAAGTAATTTGTAATTTAAAGCCACAATACCCAGGCCAATGATAACAACGGTTCTCCTATTGAGCTCTGTGGAAGTTCACATCCTCCGTTTTGTATTCCCCCTCGCCCCTGCCTGCACTTGATGCATTTTGCCAGTAGGCTGATATCAGATGTAATTTTTCAAAGAACAGAAGCTTCTGTGATATTCATTTCAAATGCTGTTTTTACACTGAGGTGTGTGCATAAGGGAGATCATTCTGAGGCAATAGTTTCATGCTTGAGGATGGGGCTGGGAAAGGCTGCTTTCCTGGGAGATGCCTGGGACTGAACTTGGCTTCTCAGTTCACACCTTACTCCTCTGCGTGCTACTTAATAGTCTGTGGCAGGGACAATGCACTGCCCACCTCAGGCAGGGGCTGCAGTGAAGGTTAATGCAGATGGAAAGCCCTGTACCTCAGTTTGGTTGGAGTTAGTGGGACCCTCGCACACGTTTCGGGCTTTGTGACCCTAGGCTTATAATTAAAGATTGGTTGGTATCAAGTTAATCTCTTTTAAAAAAATATGTCATTATTCATTTTCCAATTGGGCTATATGTATGATATATTCCTTTAAACCTGGAGGTTTTGACTGTTTCTTTTGGAAGGTGAAATGTTATTAGAAGGAATTCTGGGCTCAGATGGAGAAAGAGGGGAAAAAAAGCTTTTAGACCACAATTTCAAAGTGACCTCATTAGCCCCTCTAAGTGAGCAGCTCTCCAAGTCATGGCAGTGATAGACTGTAGGACACTACTACGTGTCAGGCCTTCCTGGCCTCCTGTGTGCTGCATATATTTTTTCCATTGCCTTCTTTGCACTCTGGCCAAGCCATGATTTGTGTTTGGGAAAAGTTCTCAGGACAACTGGAGTCCCCTTTAGTCCAGCTCTGAGCTCCTCTTTGCTCTGTTAGTTTTGCTGATGCAGACGCTGGAGGAAAGCTGGCGTGAAGGTTGCTGAATGAAACTTGTGAAAGGAATGGCTGACACTGAGCAATCTTCGTCTGTGCATGAACAGAAGTTGTAGCTTCTTTGCTTGCACTTATGCTGAGGACATAGACAAAACTGTCAGCTTTATGTATTCATTTTTCTCACCTATATGCACAGGCATATAGCTCTCAACCTTGCTCTCAACCACTTCAAAGGACTGAAATTACTTTTTTCTCATGGGTGATGCGTACCTGGTCCCTATTGGTGTTTAAGAACTGTAACAGAGTTTTGAAAAGAATTTACCATGTGTACATGTTACTCCGTTTTATCACTCCCTGCTGACACCTTGCCCTCTTCACTGCTCTCCAGCAAAAGGGATAGGATGTTTGTAGCACAGACTGCAAAGCTGTGCAGAGCCCCAAGTT
Source organism: Haliaeetus leucocephalus (assembly GCF_000737465.1). Classification (NCBI taxonomy): domain Eukaryota; kingdom Metazoa; phylum Chordata; class Aves; order Accipitriformes; family Accipitridae; genus Haliaeetus; species Haliaeetus leucocephalus. The sequence continues at coordinate 6,035,995 of NW_010972665.1, forward strand.
AGCTGGCAGCACGGTTCCTTTCTGTACGAGTGTACTGAACTCCTGTCTCCTCTGGGTGATACCTCAAAGACCTGCCTAAAAGACTTGGAGGGATGTGTCCGGGCTTTGTTTTCCAAAGTAAGAAAATCCTTTTGGAAACTTAGGTCTGTGTTTGCACACATCCACATCATGACTTCTTGCCTTTCACCATCCTTCCAAAGTCAGGCAATTCCACAATAAACAGAAAGCAGAACTTTGCAGGCATCTTCTGTGTGATAGGCGATTGGGTTGATGGCTTTGGAATAAGTTCTTTGAATGTATCTGGATTTCCTAGTAGAACACACTCATTTCCAGGTCATGTATTTTGGGAAGGGGATATATATTAATAGTTACTTAATAGTTATTTCAGTGAGCTAAGCACCTAACTATTGCAAATTTAAGCTACAGAGTCTACAAGTAAACAGTTTTGAGGTGCTATTTCTAAACAGGCTCAGCAGCCCATAAGCCTGGCCGCTGAAATTGTTCTTTGTCTAGTTCAGTGACCCTCAACAGCAGTTCTTGTTATACTGGTCTGTATGGTGATACCTTTTCCTCTTAACTTTGGAGTCCTTACCATCCAGTTTGAAGTGGATAGAAATGTCTGTTTATAGGACAGCCTCATCAAAAGCAGAAATGAAAGGACATAGAAAAGAGTTGCAAATATCTAAAGGCTTTACATACTTGGCCCTTTTTCATGCCATGTTTGATTCCCATTTCTAAAAATGCACTGTCAGAAACACCATTTGAAAATTTAAAAATTTTACTTCATGGGAATTTCAAGCATAATAACCTCACTGAGCACCCTGGAAAATGAGGATTTGCTTTATAGCTTAATTACTTTTTAGTTTTCCTGGCAAGAAACATGCAAATCTGATTTGCCCGTTTGCCAGGAAGAAAACAAAAGTCTACTTCCTCATCTTTCTAGAGAATTCCTTACTACTCATCTCCTTCCATGTAACATAAGCCATTTGAACCCTTCTGATCAGTAATATAAAATATGTGCTAGATTCATCCCAAAAGCATCATCCCCTGGATTAATGCATACTTTTCCTTTTGCGTCCATCCGCTGGCCAGCCTGCTGGCTCCCTGCCTGCTCTGCACATCAAATGGTGCAGAGCACAATTGGTCACTGGCTGTGTCAGCTTGGCATGGCACCGACCTGGGCAGGCTGAGAGGAAACTACTACTGGAGGATAAAGCTGTAAGTCCTTTTTTTTTTTTTTTCCCATTGTTTTTTAGTATCTTGAAAGTTAGCATTAATAAGGGTTTAATTCTCCCTTTTGCTGTGATCTGCATATAGCAGTGAACTTGTACATTTCTGGTGATCTTTGCTTTTTGTCTCTCGACATATACTTGATCTCTGCATGAGACCTCTTCATGCTAACTATGTATATTTCAGGATTTTCTCAAAGAAAAAAGCAGGAACTATCTCCTGCTTCCTCTATGTATTTTAGTTCTGCAACTAAACTTATTCCCACCATTACTTGCTTAGACCAAGGTGAACAGCACAGCTAATACTTTTTGCTGTACCTGAAACCAAAGTATAGGCAGAATGAGTATTTCCAAGGTGCTTAAGATTATGAGATAAACAATATGACCAATCAGGCCATTTCCAAATGGGCTATTTCCCATTTTTATTCCTTTTCAGTATTTTCCTTTCCTAACATGACAGAAATCTTGCTCATTTGCTAGGCCAAGCTTCAAACAAATGCAGAGAGATAAAAATTAACCTAAATGTTTTTAACCCAACGTTCCCCTCTTGTTACTGTTAGCAGAAAAGTCCAGCCATGATAAAGAGACTGTGCCCTGGTGCTAGCTGGGGGACCACAACAGCAGAGCAGAAAGGCTCGTCAGCTTTAGCTAGCAACCAACACCACAGTTCTCCTTTAAGTTTCCTTTGAAATTCAGTGATAGGGTGTGTTGGGACACACAAACAGCATGAACATGAATAATACTAATAGCAGTAAACATGAAGCATTTTAGCCGAGGACCGAACTCAAGTCTCACATGCCAAACATAGCCTCAGAAGCATAAGCCAAGGTTCAGTAATAATGTCTTAAGCTGTATAACATATCTTCACTGAGCTGAGGCTTCAGATCCAATTCCGAATTGAAAACATTTAGCTCTGATATTTATACATGAGCAATGAGGCTGACAGATGTCAAGAGAAAGAGCTGGTACAGTTGTTCTTCACTATGCTGGCAAGAGAGTATTTCATTCTGGATCACTGAGACTCACAGCCTTCCCTAAGTGTTTTTAGGAAACGTGGGTTGTGGCTCTCGCAGCTCACCAGAAATGCACGCAAGCAATTTTGTGTACATTTAGGGGAGAAACAGGGAGCGAGGCAGACCTGGAGAATTGCTGTTACAAAGGCAGCTTCCACTTTAGCTGCAGTATTTATGCTTTATACTAATTGATTTTATTTGAATAAAAACTAATGTTAGACTCAGGGATGATATCAAGGTCATGCCATTCAAAGAAAAGGAAAATACTTCTAACCCACATCAAACTCCTTAATTCCTATTGACAATGGCAGGATAACCCTATATTCATCTAGCATCATTCAGATAGTATAGTTGTTAAATAATATTACATAACTTAAGAGGTAAACTCTTTCTAAATTATTAAGTGTTGAAGATGACCTTCCTATAAATAAAGTGCATCATTTCTCCCACCTTTTAATAAGCTTTATGGTTTGTCTGTGATATCTGATCTGAACATTTATAGTATTCAAGACTTAAGGATATTTATTATTTTTCATCTGGCTAAAATAATAGGTTTGCAAGTGCAAACATGATTAATAGAAGAAATTTATTTTATGTACGTAGCTTATAGTATTTGACCATAATATTTTATTTCTTGCAACACTGTTCATTAAAGTATGATTGTATTATAATGAGCACATATGTAAAAATTACACCTATTCAGTATGCGTGATCCATCCAGGCTCATTTCAAAGCTTGCTGGAAGCCAATAGACTTTCCATTGCCCTCGGTCAGGCTTTAGATTATTCCTTACTGGTCATTCAGTGGAGTATGTGGCTACCTTTGCACGAGTGGTAAGAAGTAACCTCCATGGGTCTTGTTTTTTAATGATGAACCAACACATTTAGGATACAGGGATTTGAATTCCATTCTTGCTGGCAAATCAACAATACTGATCCTGATCCGTATGTTCCCTTGGAGCGAGTCTTTGGATAAAAACATAAATAGTCTCAATCCTTCTAGGTGGCATGTGCTAATTAAGTGCAATTCTCCTTTCTTCCAAGAAAGCCTGAGAGCTAACTCTTTCCTACCCTTGGTTGTGTACTATGGTATTCCTGAGGCCCAACTGGGGCTACTGCAGGCATATCTGGTAGCACGTGCAATGCTGTCAGTGCTGACCAGGATGGTTTCTGGGTTTCTGCAGACATGGCCTGTAACAAACCCTGAGGGTCTGTCTTGTAGCAGCCTCCCCCAATATGGACATTTCCTGATGGGCCCTCACACATGCTGAGCCAGCAAAGCCCAGTGGTCAGCCAACCCCCTTCTGTTTGTAGCAAAATAAAATGGGGAAGCCTCTACATGTGCTTTCATGTCACCCTTTTATAACTTGCCAGATTAGTATCAGCAATGAGGAAATAGGGGTCAGATCCATGATCCAGAGACAGATCTCATACACTACTAACACTGTCCTTAAAGTGGAATTACAGCTAAGGTGGAGATGGGGTGGAAACAAAGACGCTCCAAAGAACTGTACCACTGTCTAGTCATCAAAACTTGAAATTGCAAGTTCCTCACAGAGTCTGGTTTTCTCTTGTGGTTCATTCTGTATACAAATGAAAGAAGAAATATCCGAATGTGATGCTGAGGCTTGCAGTGTCTGCATTCATGATTCAGGGACTTGCTTTGCCTGATTGTGCTAGAAGAGGAAGCTCTCTTACTTCCCAGCTTTGATGTCACAAGTCACATCAGTAAATTTAGAAGATAATGTGTTGAGCTATATGCAGGAAAGGACTATGATATAAGAACTACAAGTGGCTGCTTTGGGCTTCGTGGTTTTGGAAGCTCTGCAGTTTTGTGTGACAGTGCAAGGGAGCCTGTCCAGTTTGCTGGCAACAGTGCTCTCAGCAGAAGTAGCCACTCCCCAGACCTCTGGCAAATTGAAAGGCCAGACTTAGCCATGCTGTTCCTTAAAAGTGACATAGCCACAGGAATGGATTTGTGACAAGATGGCAAAAGAACAAATCCCACCATAAAAGAACAACAATGAAAGGCTGTAAGGGGGGTGGGGGGTGAATTCCAGAGTGGGCTGATGTGCTTACGCAAGACAATTTACACAATCACAGCATTGTACAGAGAAACAAAGATATGGCCTTGGGGAAGCCACTGCCATTTTGTAAGTAATAGTTAAAAAATGCTTGCACTGACTGTACCAAGAAATGCCTGTAGAGGCAGGGGCCCTAATAAGGAGCAGCAGGCAGCACCCCAGTGGGTAAACAATAAGACATGGCTCCCTGAGCAAAAGACTGGCCCCTCGTAAACACAAAAGGCTTTATGCAGAGTTGCATGCTCTGGCTGTATCTCTGAGCCGTGCAGCCTTGCACTGGCCTTTGTGTAAATACTTCTGGGCTGGATATATTCTTAGAGATGCATGGGGACAAGAGGTTTCACAGCAAGAGCTTCCATCCTCACTTTATATTATTGTTTACGTCTCTGGTGCATTGGGAACTCGGCATGCTCAGCTGTGTTTTTAGAGCAAGTTCCTCCAGCACGGCTTCTTTGTTCCTGTTCTGCTCCAATCCGCTTGTATTTAGGCTTCCCCAGCAGGGTGAGAAAACTCCACAAGTGTTGGTAAAATACTAGGTTTTGTTTTCTTCTTTCAAGCTAAGAATCTAGCAAATGATGAAAAGCACTTCGGCAATCAAGTGTTGTGGGAAAAAGGTGGTTTTGCAGCTAGGAATATAAATTATTGGTGACTGATTTGGGAATCTGGTAGCTGACGTTTAAAACAAGCAGTAGCTCCTCAAGGCCATCAAAGCAGAATGCCTGACTGGATGAGGTGGCTTTAGAGTGCTGCACTGAGTTTCCAAAATGCTGGTGATTAGGATTTCAGACCATGGGAATCCTAGTTTGGTGAGGTGACTTACGGCAAAATCTGTTGTTGCTCAGAATTTCTTTTCTTTCTGTGTTAGCATAGATTAAAATACAAGCAAAAAAGAGATTTTTATAAAGTAACAAATAAAACTTGGAAAAATGATCCATAAGGAAAAAACAGTCGTCTTGTTTTCTAAGGGAGCCTTAATGTATCAAGTACTTGACTTCATGGAACTGCAGTAGGATTTGGCGGCAAAATCCCGGTCTAGATGATGTTTTACTAATAAATAAGTAAATATTCAGTACATTGCAGAAGTAGAATGATACTTCTGTAGATATATCAAACACAAATTCCAAGGGAGTAAAGAATTATTGTGGGCAGTTGTAAGTGAAGAGTGTCAGGCTACTATAAAGTAAGTGGTGGTGGGTGGTGTTCTTCTTCTATTATTGTATGTGAGACTTCAGTTTAAATGGCTAAGAAGAAAATTCATAACAGTAAGGTATAGCTGTCAGGGTAGGAAATGGCAGACATGCCACTCTTTCAGCTATCTGAAGTCAGACTGCATAGAGCCCTTCAGAATATACTGCCTGAAATGCAGCAGCATCAGTCAAGGAAATGGGAAGGTTAACTCAATGGGCTGTTCCATTTTGGGTTGTGATTGTTGCTTCCTCCAAGCCTCCAACAGTATCCCTCCTCTCCATCCTGCTCAGACTTTCATTTGCAGATAGAACTGTGTAAATACCTACTACAGTTAAATAGTGCGAAATTCCATGTGTTTGTCTACTTTCTGATTTCCTCACTTTCTAGTCAGAAGAGACAAAGACTTGCCAGAGATGAGATGACAATCCTTCTCATGCCCTTAGCTGGACAGGATGTACAAACATTTATGCTTCAGTTTCCAAGTCAGTAGATTCAGCATCAGAGAGGAGCAAGCCATCTTGGCACAGACATATGTGCAGGTTAGGTGATATTTAGGTCTATGTGACAATGTAAAAGGAACCATTACTTTAATGCTACCAATAGCATTTAAGATACCTATACTCATGTAGTCTTAGGTGCATATGCAGATCTCCAACAGCTCTCAATTCAGCAAATGTCTAACTTTAAGTCACCACTTTGTCACTGTGTCATCTTAAGCGAAGAGCTTGCTGGCACGGCGTACCACATGAGGAAGAGCACCGCTCTCCTGGTGCTCCAATCTCTGTCATCTTCAGATTCTTCTCCGCTAAGAGGATAACATTCTCTTTCAAATACACAATGCAAACAAAACCTTGGAAACATATCTTTTCCTCCACTGTGTTTTTTAAATAATTTGGTAGACTGATATTCCTGTATGTGTCTCTGTTAGGTTATGAAGATTTGTGACTAGCCTGCCTGATAAGATACTCCAGGTTGTACTAATGACCAGTGATTACACATGGTTGTTTTGTTTCAGTTTTGTTTATCACTTGAATGTAAATTTTCTAGGATCAAAGGGCTCTATAATCAGAAAGAGGTTATGAAAGAAATGTTTCCATCTCTTCCTGCCATGTGCCTTCAGGCTACAAAAGCAGTTCTCTTTCAACCCTGAAAAAAAAATAATAATAAAAAAGCAAACCATTAATTAGAATGTGGAATTGACTTCAGTGTGAAGCATGGAAGCTTCATCACCGAGTCATTTAAAATGGGAAAGCAAGAGGGAGAAAATCCTGTGTTAGGGGAAGACTGTGCTAACCTAGATGACTGAGCAGGTGTTCTCTGGCAGGATTTCTAGGGGTCTGCTGCACAGCAGATCAGCAATAAACCCAGGAGGCTGTTGTACCAGCTGAAACATTAACGCCGACCATGAATATGTTGAAACTGATTGACCCCTGAAAAGAGCCTTTTTGGGGTTTGTAATTCTTTGTTTGCAATTCTGTAATAGGAATTTCAGGTTTGTGTATAAACAATGGGAAAAGTGAACTAAGCAACATGAAGTAGTATTTTACTTACTTTTGAGAAATCTTTTGTAAAACTTGATGTTTATATGACAGTTAGCACTATCCTTCTGCCAGAAGATATTGAAAAGAAAGGAAATGAACTGTGCTGTCATTTACACCCCATGAAAAGACATTTGATAGCTTAGAAAGTTTTCTCGGTTTCTCTAGTGACTTGTTTCTCATGTAAGCTTGCTGTCTTTATATTCTGGTCACGTATGGAGCCAAGCAAAAGCAGCACTGGAAAAAAAAAAAAAGATAAACTGTAGGGCCAAATCCATTCTAATGTAGCTTTATCACAGTCGGTGGAGTTAAGCCAGGAGAGAATTTGTCCTGAAGACTTTGGAACAACAATGAAGTATTAAATGAAGCCCAACAGCACTAGAACTGAACAGGAGTAACAGGAATTTATTTGCAATTAACTTTCACTCAGAATATAAAGAAAAATGGTAACAGGAAAACTTTCCAAAGCTGTAATGAGCATGCACAACCTCTGTCTTCTCTGAAAAAGAAGCTGGCCTTTTCCATAGGTTTCTATAAACTTATGTCTATAAATATACACTGTTATCTCCTGGTTTTGATCAGCTCACTTGTCCAGTTAGGTCCACGCAACTGCTAACTTTTAAAGCTGAGTCCTTGCCAAAGCTGTCTGTGCTCTCAAAGTAAAACAAAACATTGCACGTGTAAAGAAGAAGAAGAAGTAAAAAAAAGTGTGTCACTGATCAAGACAACGATAGGAGTGACCTACTAGGACAGAAGGACAGATACATACCACATCGCATAATAAATATATCATTACTGCATATGGTATGACATCACAGGTGTGCCTGAACACACCTGATGATTTAGCACCTTTTGCTGTGAGATAAAGCTGTGCCAGATTAAGGCAGAAAGCAATCCAGGCAGCCAAACTAAGAAATGCTTTCACAAAGACCATAAGTAAATAATTTAATAAAGTGTTCCATTCTCTTCAATATTGCACGTTCAATACTAAAGGACAACAGGTGCTTCATGATCAAAGATCTCCAGTTACAAAGACATGTAGGATATAGAAGCAACACTCAGGGGGGTGGGGGTTGTAGGGGGAAGTGTTTCCCTTTTACTTGTGCATCCTATCAAGAGGCTCTGGGCATTTAGTACAACTCCTTTCCCCACAATCCAAATAATTTGCTTTTCTAGAGTAAGGATTCAAGAAACTTTTGTTTAAGCCCATCCAGGGTTAGTAGTTAACCTGATATTCTTTGTTTTGATCTGGGCTACATTATTTCTCTTTTCTAATCCTATTTGATAATGGCAGAATTCACAGAGGTTCAGATAAGCATTCCCAGGTTTAGATTACTACCAAAAAAATTCTAGGCCTGCTAAAGTGAATTGGATGTATCTAGATGAAACACTTTCAGTATCACCTGTACCCTGGTTGTATGGAATAAATCGATAATAACTTTTCCTGTACTACTCGGCATGCCTGTTTCCCATCCCTCTGCAATTCAGCTAAGCAAAGGTCTACAAACCTGCAACAGGATGAGGCAAAGCCAAATATCCATACTCTTTCAGAGCTCCACAAAAGGTTAGCTGGGATCTGGTTCAGTACAGACTTTTGCAAATAGTAATATTTTCTCTGATTCAATTAAATCAACTGTTTCTAATTCTTGATGAGTGTTCTCACTCCTGTCACTGCAAACAGTAATCTCTTGTGCTGCTTCCACAGTCAGCACCTAACGATGCATGAAAACAGCACAAGCTGTTAATTAGTTCACTAGTCAAGTTTGAGGCATGTAATTGCAAGATTACTTGAGCCTCCCTAGCTGGCCTCATGTTCTTTCTTAAATTCTGATTGCTGCTGCTGTCCTGCAGCACTCCAATGACCTCTAAAGAGAGTAACACCTATGCTAGCTAGAGATATTTAAGACCAAGTACAGTACTGCCACTGAAAATAAGTCACCTGAAATCTTAGTTTCAACATCTTCTTTTGAAAGTATTACTGCAGGGTTTCTAAAACAGTACAAAAAGTCTTACAAGGATGAGTTCTGTAGAAAGGAAATTCATCAGTATTGGAACTAACAGAGCACTGTGCAGAGTATTTGCCTCTGACTGCTCTCAGGTTAGATGATGTATGCGTTCTTCAGACTGGGTTCATCACCCTCTACGCAGGCTTACCACTCTTGTTAAAGTGTAAGTTTGCCAGTAGCGAACTATGGAACATCTCTCCATCCTGCTCCTTTCTATTTCTGTCCATTAAGAACCTGGCTCTGAATGTGTGGAAGTTCTTTTGCTCTCACTTGGTACAACAATTTGAGAAGCACAGACCTTGAGAATACCACCACTTGGAACAGAATAGTGCAGTGAAAGTGACTGCTTTGCTGAGTCCATCTAAAGCGTGACACAGTGATTGATGTTTTATGGTAACTGCTGCCCAGGCTGATGCCAGACCCAATTCCAGTCCTTAACTCCTCCTTTGGCATACTGACAGTGATGCAGAACTACGCAATGCTATTTTGTGCTTGTCACAGGGACAAGCAAGGATCAACCGTTGACTTCCCCTTGGGCTAATGGTTTTGTCATGGCGCGTACCTTTCTTCTATTAATATGTACTTAACAAATTGAGGTACTGAGACAACTGCAGTGTAGTGTTCTACCCACTGTAATTTGCAAACTCTAGGAAAGGCTCTAAAAAGGCTTGAAGGTTTGGGAATTACCTGTTTCTTGCTTGTTTGTTTCCCCCTCCATTTCCCCATAATTCTGCCAGAAAGAAAACTTTGTTTCACCCTTCACTTATTCTGGATCATATGGATCAGAACAGGATTTTGTCATGCATCTTGTTTTAATCAAAATAGGCAGAGATAGCACCAGCACAGGAGCCTATTTTTATCATCTGAGAAACAGCTGTAGTTAGAGCAAGAAATAAATTGCAGACTAAACGAAATTTCAATGGTCCAGAGTATGGTTATCACCTGTCTCCAGAATGTGGTCTGAGAACATATGCGATAGGTCCTAATATTCATACATGTGTTCTGGGGTGAGAATGATTAGGTGAGGACAATGCTCTGTGCTACTCTGAAGAAAGACTGAAAGGCTCGGTCCATTCATCTCCTACTCCCTCTTATTCCCCACTCCAGAAAAAACCACAAGGTTTCTTACTATAAATCCCCCAAACTTCAACTTTTGGTTTTGGCAGATGATTGCACTGAAAAAGTTTTTGCAGATAAACAGGGTGAGAGAGAAATCAGGCAGGCATGCTGGCACAAATGTCACTGTATTTAGAGTAATGCTGCAAATAGCCACAAGCAGGTTAGAGAAGAAGTTCATGGGAACAGTGTCATCAGAAAAATTGGGGGGGGGGGGCCAGGGGGGTTTTTAATTTTTTTTTCTGATTGCTAGCCATAGCCAAGATCATGTCCTTTGTCAAAGGGAAAATGCAGAGACTCTGTGTTCATTTGGGTAGAAGCAAAGCTTCCCGGTAAGAGGGCCAGAGATCCTTTCCTATTAACCTTTGTGTGTTCCGTGACTTTCTACATTACATGGAGGTTAAAAGCTCCAAAGGAGAAAGGTCTGGTATTAACATTACTGTTCACTATTTGTGAGAAGCTGCCTGTCATGCTAGACCTGGTAGAAACTCATGGATAGAGGCAGTCCCTGCCCCAATGAGTTTATTGTCTAGACGATGACACAGACCTTGGACTGGAAAACCATGTAGGATTACTTTTGGTTTGAGGGTCTGTGGAGTACACGCTATCAGCTCTTGTAGTCTTGTTACTGACTAAAGTGCCTACATCAAGTCCACACTCAAGTCAGCCATGCTGTTCTGGCATCAAGTTTAGAAGTTCTGGGGTAAAGTAGACAGTGGTGTTAAGGTAGTTTCAGGGTTGGCTTTATGGACAGCATGTTTTTCTCCTTAATTCAAATTCATCTCTTTTAAGATTGAGACTTCATTTTATGCTTTCGGTTTTTTTCCTGTGAAGAAGGATTAAGCTATATGCGAGGCTGCAAGTTTAGGGCAGCAAAGGAAGGAGGCATGAGTTAAAAAACATTTAGACCTGCAAATAACAGCTGGGCATAGATGAAGTATGAGAAAGAACATGAATCTTTCAGGCTGTAGCTGAAGATCAAACACATTGAGAGAAGTTGCTTTTTCCATTAGTGTTTTCACATGGCTCTGCCTCCAGGCTTCAGGCAAGACCAGAAGCAAAACTGCCAAAATACCATGAGAAAAGCTGCTCTTGCAAAATTTCTGGCCTGACCAGAAGTAGGAAAATCTCATGAAAGACTGTTCTCGTCTGCTTTCCAGCCCTGCTTGGCACATCCAGGAGGCTAAACCAGGTTCCACTTGGAAGTTTTGAACTGTATTTGAATTCTTCTTTGGTTTCTCATGCCTTTTGTAAATAGTACTCTGTAAACCTGCGGTATGTCAGCTGTGCTAACTTGATACGCTTATCCCCAGAACCGTGCAGACCAGCAGTGATGAAGTGTTTTTCAACTCTTGTCTCAAAATTATTTATCATTTACTACTAAGCAGAGATCCTGAGCCTATTGCAGTAGGAGCTGTACAAAATGATAAAAAATACTTTGGCTACAAAAGCTTAGACTCTCATAGGTAAGAAGGGATTTTGCCACAGTTCCTAACCTGTAAAACATGAATAGACAGTATCACTAACCCAAGCGCGTACTACTAGTCAGCATTCAACCTAGATTTTCTGAATCCCAGTCCAGAGCTTAAACCACAAGACCATTCTCTCACATCCAGATGAATGTGCTACACATTACAAGAAGTCTAAATGCAAACAAAAATATCTGAAAAGCCTGTTGTGCAGGAAACTGGCTGGGATTCAGTCTGTCGCCTCAGTGAGCTCACAGTCAGCCTAACTCACTCCGACCACATAAGTTTGTATGTTTTATTGTTGTGCCTGTGGTAGACAGAAAGCAGAACTGATCTTAAAGTCAATATGCACAATGCCTGTGCTTATTAAAAGACAACAAAAAAAAAATCTAACTCACAGGTTTTGCAACTAGTAAAACTAATGATGACCTGCAGAATAAAAAGGTTTATTTTTGAGAATATGTGACTCTGAAGTTGAGTGCTGGAAATACCAAAGAAAGGGAAGAAGGTTGGAAGAGCTTGCTGACCCAGTGAGTCTCCATGGAAGTCAAGTTCTCCAGGAATTTCTCCATGACTTCAGTGTCGGTTACTGAAAGCCATGTTATTTTGCTCACTTTAGAGCTCGCTATTTTGGTTGCTATAACATGATTGAAGTAGTAATATGATTCCCATTAAACAACCCCTTCCTCAATGCAATAAGCAATAATGATTGACTTCGATGAACTACAGACGCATAGTCCAGTCACTCTTCATATTAAAGAAATAACACAAACCCCCCCATGCTGTTTCCAACCTATATTTCACAGTTACGACATGGAGCCAATAGCAACATGCTAGACTGAAGTTACAAGGACACACGCATTTACCGAGGAGGACCTGGCTATGATTTTGAAAAGCATGAATTCCCTGGGGAGAATGTGTGGGGTACTGCAGTGCCTCAGGGCAAACTGGTAGAGCCAAGGAATATATTTCTGACTGTGCTAGAAAGATGCCCCATGCAAAGTCCATTAGGCAGAACAAACACAGCTCTGTTTTACGTGATGCGAATGGATTCTAAGGGCACATTACCGCCTTCTTGTAAAAAAGGATCTTCTTTGTGAGCAAAATTCCTGAGCATACTGCACACTGCAGCTAAACTGGGGAGGTCCACACACAATCTCTCTCTTGTATTTCTGTGGTGAATATGTGGTACTGCAAAAGACAATAGCAGATGGGATAGTCCTCACTGAACAGTGAATGGGATTATCTTTCTTTAGGCTTACAATATTTTCATAACTTAGCAGAATTTGAACTGTCTAGGCTCTAATACGTGAGGCAGTGTCAAAGAGCAGCTTCTGCACCAAAAGTATTTAAAAGTAGTCCACAATTTGGCCTAAGGATGCTGTGATGCAGCACTCCACACTGATGCAGTACAAAGGCAAAGCATTATTAGTGGATCTTGTATGCAGGATGCCATGAGAAAGACCAGAGTCTGTCATAGAAAACCTGAGATATTTTAGGAAACTTTCTAACTTTTATTTTCCTTATTTCTTTTGTATAAAGTAGTTGTCAACAGTGGAAGAGACATTTCCCATCCCTGTGGGACTAGGGACCTTTGTGACTATGTAGAAGAACAATGCCTAGCAGAGTGAATCTAAGACAAGTGACCATATTTTAAATTATTAAGTCTTGCTCCACCTCCAGATAAGAGGACAGTGGCTGTGACTTGCTAAAAAAGTGTGATATTAGCTTTCGTGAGCTGACCAATGCATTCCTCAGAGTACCACTATGTTCTTCATTTCATCTAGTTGCAGAGAACTACAACTTTCTTCCAAAGAAGTAACAAATTAAGATCTAACTTTGATGGCAAAATAGCAAACCATTGCCTTCCAGAATCTCTCTTCTCTGTTGGTTAACCATCCCTAAGTGCTTTAAGCACATACCCTCTGAACTATTGGGATTTTGATTGAAGAATATTTTCTGTAGAGCCATCATAGATATCTGCCAGCTGTGCTGGTTTTCCTTCCAGAAATACACCATTAACTAACACTACATGATCAGTACCAAAACAAGTTATTATCGAACACTTACTATCATCCCAAAGAATGTAATTAATTCCTTAATGGGCAGGACTGCCACTAGTTTGAATGTCACTGCATTTCAACGTGCAATGGGGAGCTTCAGACCAGACCTCTTAGAAGGATGGGACAGCATTCATCTCACATTTCAGCCTGCAACTATGCCATATAAAAGCCAATCATGCTATCAAAGGGACAGGCACATATGGGAGTGATGTAAAAGTACTTAGCTGGATTTAGTTGGCTGAGATTGATTAAATCACAAAAAATTATCAGGCATCTTGCAAAACTCTTCTGTTTGCATACATACAGAAACATACAGTAGACTGTAGCTTGCAGATAGGTTTTGCAACACGCAGCTTTTAGGTTTCAAACCCCTGTCTTTAATGACATGAATGGTACAGTTTGCTACAGGCAAGGTTTTCTGCATCACTCTTGCCACAGCACAAGGAAAGGCAACAAGTCTGAAAGCCACATCTTGGTTGAGCTAGAGTTATTTTGAGAGACTATACCAGTAGGCATATCACACCCCATTTTGTGCACAGGGCATCTTTAGAAGAGCTGGTGGGGACTGGTGGTGTTTCCATTCTTGGCCCTTCTACTGAAGGTGTGAATAATGGTGCCATAGCCATCACAACAGCCTTTGTTATGGATGTCTTTCCACAAATAAATGGACTGATAGCATCCATATATGTATATCAAAGGCCATCAGAGAAAGTGCTTGAATGCTAGTGACGCTCTTTCAAACCCAAACAATAACTTTATAGCTCTTTCACATCCACTAAGATTTTCAATGTTGTGCTTTAGTATTTTCTGGTAAGATAGGCATTCATAGGAGCTCATTTTTGGCTCCTGAGTGACAGCAAAGGGAAGTTCCCTGTTAGATCAGCAAACGAGAAGGAAGACTGCATCTTTCTGCACAGCTCTGCGCAGCTGGCAGGAAGCTCCTCTCCTGCTCTTTACGTTTGATTTCCTTCTTGGGGAAGCTGAGTGAGAGTGCTCTTTCTCCAAGCCCACCTTCCCTCAGCACCCCCTGTCCCCTCACAGTCAGCCACACACATACGCATGCATACACATATGCACACAGTTTTTCTTTGGGTGTCGTCTGTTTTTTTAATTTAGATTTTAACCACTTTGGCCTGTCAATAGAAGTATGAACAGAGCTGTGCTGTAAGGCAGTGCATTTGGAAGTTATAGTTGGATGTCATGCAGCCACTGAAGTTTGTGTTTACTTGAACCATGACAGATCCTGATCCTGCCAGTCAGAATCATACAAGATTTGTGGCAATTTGTGCTAAAGAGACAATTATATATTCCTGGGGGTTATGTACCTTAAGGGAAGAGCACACTTTCTGCTGTTTCCAAGTAATAAAACATGTAACATACAATTTAAGGCAGGTAATCAGGGTATGATCTTCCTTTTTGTTTTGTTTTCTTGTGACAATATAAGCATAATACTGATTACATAGAAATTATAGTTGGATTTGCACTCCAGATTTGCCAAATGCTGTGAACTGCTACGTTATGCAGGGTACCAAAGATTAAAAGGAGAAAAACATCACTAATGCAGTTGGCGAAACTCATACTGAGATTCTTGCCTCCAGAGCCATAGTTCCTTGTTTCATTTATCATAGTTATGGGGGAATTCATGAGGACAAAGTCTGAGAACAGGGCATGCAGGGATCTCTTCAACAATGTAAGAGGACCAGTGGCTATTTTTAAACTCCACTGATTTATTGACAACTCTAAACGACTTAGAGCTCTACTTCTACTAACAGCAAATCAAAATAAGAAGTGAGGCATATCGTACACAGAGGATTGCTTACCAGGAGGAATACAGAGAGACGGTGCTTTAGAAAGATGGCTGATAAAGCCATTTAGCACCAAAAGTGAAAGTTCTCAGTGCACCTTTTCAAAGCGTCCCTAGCAGGAGAGTACCACAGAACTTGTTTCCACCTCCTCCTCTATAGCAAGCTATTGAGGTATTTCAGACCACATTTCACTAGAGATATATGGCTATTATCTCCATGCAGGCAAGGTACTTACTTTTGATTTTTCTTGCTGTTGTCTTCCCTCCTCCATCTTCTTGTTCATTGAGAAGCATTACCTTGGCTCCTCCTTCCAGGAAGCACAAGATCGGTCAATTGCTCATGTTTGCATGAGGTCACACTGCAGTCAGTGTTCCACACGACCAGAGCATGCATGCCCTGATCAATTTGGTCTCAGGAAAAAAATCTAAGGAAAAAATACTACTTTCATGACATGTCCCTGTGGACAGGAAGAATTGAGTAGGAACAGAAAATTATACAAGAGGAAGACGTCTATTGTACACAACTTTGCATGACGTATCTGGCAAATGCTATTGCAATGTGGTAAAATGCAGGAGGTCAAGGTTTTGATGAGAAACAGAATTTTAAAGCAAATGAGAACACTGCTGCTTTGCAACAATGTCCTCTTTGTTCATTCTTCAGCCAGCATCCTCTGCATGGTGTTGCTAAGATTGTCATGTATAACTAAGATGCAGTACAGAAAAATGGATTATCATGTGCTTCATCAAATGTTAACATACCCTACTCACTTTCCAGAAAGATGGCAGGAACTCGCCCAGACTCCCGGGCAGAAGCACATTAATGCCTTTTCTTTTGTTGACACATAGAAAGGATATGAACTTGTAATATGATATCGAAAAGGTGAATGACTATCTGCAAGAGGTGGATGGGGGAAATATGCTTTGACACTGACTAGCATCTCTAGGCTGGAATTTTTCATAAGTGGACTTCCATCTTGAGACTGGTATCTTTAATGACACTCCAGAAAATAATAATCCACAAGTGCATACTGAATTTTTCTTTTGAGGGTATTCTCTCAATGTTGATGATTATGGTGATTGAGGGTGTCTTCTAAAGAGGAAAGATTGTGAGAATCGGACTCATGGTAAAATACGTGAAAACTCCAAGACAACATTTTTCCCGTGGACTAAAGCAAGGTTGTGATGTTGACTTGAATGAGAAATAAGTAAAATTTCCAAGGCCAAAAGGGCACAAGAAAGCAGCATTTATTCAGATTGCTGTTCAAATGCACGTCCACCTGCAGCAGGTTTGTTCAGTCCTCTGCAGTCCATCAAGTTATTTGCTTTCCCTCAAACTTTGGCAGAACATTGGTGTATTTGCTACATGTTTAACAACTTCTCTTTCTGAGGTAGTTTTTTCCAGAGTGAAACAGTTTTAGTTAAAGGTGAAGATAAGATAAAGACAAAAATACTCTCATAAATGGCTCTAGAAGAAATCACCATCATAATACAACTCTCTCGCCAAAATGATGTGGCAAAAATATAGATGTTTAGTGTAACTGTTTCTTATTCCTTGCTGGTCCTTAGTTCCTGTATGTCTTGACTAGCTTAAGCCATAGCTCTTGAAAATACAAAGTTGAAAGGGAAATCATAGTTGGGTTGATTTAATAGTGAGACAGAAATTAGAAGAGTGACAACAACTTTTGTTGGCATTTAGAAACCATTAGTTTGAGTAATGATATATACTTATTGGGTGTAAAAAGTGTTCAGGATTGATTTGTAGGACTTAAAAATGAGATCTTGGCCTTAGTGTAAGCCCACAAAGTGTGACTGAAAGCGTAAGAAGCAAATGGGGAGGGAGAAAAAAGATTTCAGAGAAATTTCTGTACCAGAATAGCAAAATGACTAGCCTCACAAATTCAAACATCACCGGGTGATCATAAAAGCCAGTGAAATAACTTTTCTCTAACATTAATTGAATTAAAAAAAAGTTCAGAAAATAATATTTGAGTTTATTTCTAAGTATTCCATTAGTTTGATAAAACAGAAACTATGTTGTTTCAACTCTAAGTTATTTTTTCTAGTTTTGCTATTTTCGTCAAAGCATAAAAATCCCACTATTTTTCATCAAATGCAACTTCGAAGTGCTTTTCATCTAAAACCCCTTTTACAGAGGTTTTTTAGGATTTTTATTTATTAGTCTTAACAGTTAAAGGTTTAAGACATCATATTACCTGCTTGTCATTATACAATATTCCTCTAGGACAGGGGAGCATAAGCACAATTTTAACTACAGTAATCCAAACAATTATATAGATATGGTTCAAAGCCAAACATTTGAAATCAGAAAGGCGTTTATATTTTGGAAAAATACTAGAACAGCTTTGGCTCATAGTGATGACTAGTAATTCAGTCTCATAAATTCACCATTCCCTGAATTATCCCCATAATTTAATTGGTTGTAACGAGGAGGTAGTCAATTTGAGGTAGTCAAAATGTTGCTTGAGTCATTATTTCACTCTAGGTCATTACTTCCGCGTGTTTCAATCCAATGTAGTCAGAGCTTCATCGCCCCCAGTATCTGAAATGTACTGCCTGCCTCAAGAGAAGTCTCCATATCGACTATTTATACAGGCAAAATTCTATCAATTCATTGACTTGACTGGTGGGCTCTTTCCCAGAGACTGTACTCGGTATTTGAGAGAAAAAGCTGTCTTCCACCTGGTAATCTGTCATGACTATACCTCTTATTTTCTGTCTTACAGGACTTGTAGGGTATATTTGTATTATGGCAGCTCTGAAGAAGCTACTTCCAGAACTGGAAATCACATGCTGAGACGTATGCAACCCTAATTCTCTACATGGCAATGCACTGTGTTCTGTAAGGTTATAACTGTTTTGAGCCCAGCCAGGGTATAGGTTCGAGTGACTTCTAACATCCTATGAATAAGACACTTTAGCATCAACCCTGTTAGACTTTGGATGACAGGTGGCAAAAAGGTGCCACATGGCCATTCTGGCTTCCCACACACTGAAAACCTGTTCAGCATGACTAATACTTAATTCAAAAGGCTCCCCAGATTCTGCTTTGTGTAGCTGGTATGTAGCATGGGAGAAATTAAAGAAGACAGAGTGAGACTCTTCTCACTGGTATCCAGTGGCAGAGGAGATGCAATCCAAAAGGCAGTGGGCACAAACTGAAATACCGGACATTCCCTTTAAATATAAGAATAGCTGTTTTACTGTTAGGGTGACTGAGCACTAGCACAGGTTGCCCAGAGAGGTTGTGGTGTCTCCATCTTTGGAGATATTCAAAACCCAAGTGGTGTTGAGCAGGGGGCTGGACTAGACGACCTCCCTAGATCCCTGCCAGCCTCAGCAGTTTTGTTGATTCAGTGATTTAATATTCCAGAGTCACATGGAAGGTTTCCTGTAAAGTACCTGCGTTCTGAAGAGTCATGGGGAGCATGAAAGTGGTATTTAGTATGAAGAGTGGGGAAGTTTGCAAACACCAGGGCTTTTTCAACTTTAAAAGTTTCATATGCATGTGCTGAAGACCCCATTTCTTGATTTATTTATGACTGCAAAAGTACACGGGACTAGATTTTGAAGAGGACTGAGTGCATGACAAATTATTCTTTAAATATCTACTGATCATTAGTGAATTGTCTTCAAACATCTTGACTTACAAAAATTTGAGCAAACACACTTCCTGGTACTATATTTCTGAAAAAGCAATATTGCTATTTTTGTTGTAAGGAACAATACCATGTGAGTTTAGTAACCAGCCATAGTTAAGCACAAGCCTGTATGTTAGAATACTAGTAATCTAGCTGCATGTTAAAAATATGTTAGGCTGTTCAAATTCAAATAAAAGCAAATTCCTTTCCCCCAAATTGATCATAAATGAAATGAAAATAGACTGATGTCTTATATTGTGTTCTGTAGGATAGTTGTCTAGTTCTACCTGTTTGAAATGAGGTCATACTAGCAGAAAAGGCTCAGCTATATGTGGTGGAACACCACTTCTGTATTTGGTGGGACATTTATCTGATCAGTCCATATAATTTACTCCAACAGAAATGTCAGGGAGGGCTTAAAAGAAAAATCAGCTCTAAGAACATTTGTCTTCCAGAGATGTACAGTATGGTACTTCTTACAGTGTCCAAATTCAGTTATTCATCCCAGCTAGAACTGCCTTAAGCGAGAAGGAATCAGGAATCAGGGTTTTTTTAAGAAGCAGTATGGAATACATCAATTTTACAAGGAGACAGTGAGTGTTTACTGCTGGATATTCAACTGCTGACTGACAGTCTGACTTACGGAGTCCTACTAAAACCTACTATGGGCTTTTTCAAGAACTTCAAGTTACTTTTCCATAGATCTAAATCTATAGATTTAACTCTTGGGGCTCACTCCACTGTGACTATGTGCTTTGTTGTAACATAACCACCCAATGTATGCTAAAAATATCCAGAGATTAAACCACTGTGTCTTAACTTGCAAGATTTGCTAAGCAGATAAACAACATGTTTTCTAGAGTGATTAACAAAATGACAATGATGAATGAAATGACAGCCGCTGGAGATTAAAAGAGAAAAATATCGGGGAAAAAGGTTGAGTTTGGAAAAGCTAGATAAGGCTTGTGTCTCTGGGAACTGTATACAGGGAATAAAAGAGCTGTGCTTTCCATTCCCCATTACATCTGTTTCAGTGTGCCAAATATCCATTCTTCAGCCTTAATTCTCCTACATCAATGGAAGGCACCTTGGAAAGAAGACTGAATGGGTCAAAATATTGATCTTAGATAATCTGGAAAAGGAAAGAGGGATTTAACTGTAGCAGCTGGATAAGGAGGGGAATTGATTGGGAAAGAATCTCAAGAATGGAGGTGAGATAAAGAGAAGGTATGACAGGATGCAGAACATGGGGTCAGCAAGGTCAGACCCTCTGTACATGCTCCAATAATTCTGCTGGAGCAAGACAACAGCCTGTCTCTGAAGGCTGACCATCCAAAGTTGCTTACGTCTGTCTCCAGCTCCTACCAAAACAAGTAGGTCTTTTCCACAGACTTAGATGGGAGTTAGACTAAGTCCTTATTTAACTAACCTTAGGGTGATGCTGTGCAATGCCCTCTCTGATTATTTTTCAACAGCTGGTAGTCTTCAGGCAACAGCTGTCTTCTCACACTTCCCTGGCTCTTATCTCTACTAGCTTCTGCTTTTGGCCCTTATCAGCCATCAAATGTATTAGGGGCTTGTAAAAGAGAAGACTATGGGGTAGAGAGAAAAGACATGATAAGAAATGTTTATGGAGAGCGATGCTTTCATAAGGTACTGCTCTTCCTTCTGAGAAAGATAGGCAAGGTCCAAGCGATTCCACTGAGGTGGTTTGCATCCTTTATAGAAAGGATCACTCAGTCTGCCCTCCCCAAGAGCAGTGACTGATTACAGCTCTGCCACTGGTCCCCGCTGCAGTTTCTGTGCATACTGATCCTGTTGAATCTCTGTATACAACCACTAGATGAACCAGTTAGAACAACACAGGCTCTAATGCAAAGTCTGCAGACTGCACCCAGCTCTAACCATCCATCATCACAAGTAATCACCAATGTGAACCAGGGTTCAGATAAAACCAGCTCATGGATAATGAACAGCTTGATAACCTGGGCCAAATACATAGTAGTGAACAAGTACTTTGAAGTGCCTGTAGCTACAGAGCAGTTCCCTTCGTAGGGGGCACAAATGTTCAATAGCTCTGTTCAGTCTGATAGTAGAGAGCTCTGGAGTCTGTGCAGATGCTAAACTACCACTAAGCAGCATCCATGAGTAATTTTGCCATTTCCTGATGGTGGGAAGATTTATCTCCACCATAATAGGTATAACCACAGTCCTCCATGGAAAACAGTACAACATTCACAGGTGTGAAGCTGTGGCATTTGAAAACCCCAAATCTACAGCATGCTGTATTACATCTCAACAAGTATGGTTATGGGACTTTTGCGTCAGAAGTAGCCTGGGCCAGCTGGCCTGGAGCAGAGGCAGACCTTGCCCAGGTCTGCAAGCACCACAGTCAGACATGCCTGGGAGAGGCGCAGCCGCTGAGAGAAGGCCACTTCTGTAGACCACTCTGCTTTCTAGCACAATGGAAACGTCTTCCAGCAGAGCAGCACTCATTAGTAGGCAAAGGGGAGCCTTTCTGGGTTACAAGCTGAGCTGAGACAATGTTACATGCTCTCACAGAAACTAAAGCTCACCAGGAACCTTCTCCCATTCCAAGTGCAAGGTAAATATATCTGAACTAATTTTTCTGATGTTTAAGGAAAACAGGTTGTCCTGGTTTCAGCTGGGATAGAGTTAATTGTCTTCCTAGTAGCTGGTAGGTGCTATGTTTTGAGTTCAGTATGTGAAGAATGTTGATAACACTGATGTTTTCAGTTGTTGCTAAGTAGTGTTTAGACTAAGTCAAGGATTTTTCAGCTTCTCATGCCCAGCCAGCAAGAAAGCTGGAGGGGCACAAGAAGTTGGCACTAGACACAGCCAGGGCACCTGACCCAAACTGGCCAACAGTGTATTCCATACCGTGTGACGTCCCATTTAGTATAGGAACTGGGAAGTGGGGGGCAGGGAATCGCCGCTCGGGGACTGGCTGGGTGTCGGTCAGTGGGTGGTGAGCAATTGCCCTGCGCATCATTTGTACATTCCAATCCTTTCATTATTGCTGTTGTCATTTTATTAGTGTTATCATTATCATTATTAGTTTCTTCTTTTCCGTTCTATTAAACCATTCTTACCTCAACCCACGGGTTTTGCTTCTTTTCTTGATTTTCTCCCCCATCCCACTGGGTGGCAGGGGGGAGTGAGTGAGCGGCTGTGTAGTGCTTAGTTGCTGGCTGGGGTTAAACCACGACACAGGTACTAAACAGAAACACTATGTTACATGCACAAGACTGACCCTGGGAAGAGACTGTGAGAGCAAACCACAAGTGTATGTCTTGAGAATGCTCAGGTGCTGAATTATATGAAAGGGGAACAGAAGTGAACAGAACAGACCAGAGTGACTGAGAGGGAGCTTTCCTTCATGGTGAGGCCATCGACCCACCATCCACAGATCCAGGGAAGTGCCTGTGCAGAAGAGAAGTCTGCTGTCACAACAGAGTTGGCAGAGCAACCTATGAAACTTTTCTATCTTGCCAATCTAGAGGAGCATGGCTGTGGAAACGTAGATGCAAAAGTGGCATAAAAGCAACTTTGTAGCTTGTTTTAAGTCAAATACAGTTGAAATGAGGGAAGCTCACAATGCCTCACAATCTGTGCCTATGGAAACACGCCTCTTGGAGTCAAAGCAAACCCTGATACATCCTAATGTTACTGGAAGTACAGAAGACACCACTTTTATTTCAGTTATTCACTTGTCTGAAGATTACTGGGAACATTCCTTTGAATTAGTCACATAAAAAGCTTGAGTAAAATTGATTTTTGTTAAGTATTTCCTTTAAAAATGAAACAAATTTCTTTTTCCAATTGGCTACTCAGCCCAAGTCTTTTGGTATAGAAATTTCTGACCCCTTCTTCTCAGGCCTAAGGTGTAATAAATTTCAAGGATTATGATACATTCCAGAAACAAAAAATAGTAGAGAGAAAGAAAAAACACAAAGCTTCAGTTGTAGGAAGGACTGGACTGTTCTGCCTAAAGCTTAGGTTTATGGTCACGGTTTGGGTTGAGAAAAGGAGAAAGCCTAAAGCTACACTTGGGTTTGGGCTGGAAAGAGGCTGCCAAAGAAGCTGAGGGCTGTGAAAAACTTGTTCCCTGACAACAAGTCTTGGTCTTGGAAGGGGCTTGGGCACCTTGTGTACAGCTTAACCTAGCACTGGGGTTAGGCTTAAGGTGAGGGTTGAAAGACAGGAAGCCCGGAGTCACAGCTGTGAGATTCTGCAAATAATCCTCCAAAGCAAACCGGGGGCTGATGTCCTCCCAGGTTTACTGAGTCTCTGGAGGGACGGGGATGTTGAAACAGCAAAGCCAAGGAATAAAACAATAGTTTACATCACATTACTTTATTTCTGACTCAGAACTGCTATTTGTGATGCTTAGTGTAATTTTTCAGTAGCAGCACTGAATTTCAGATATACTAGGTCTGTCTAGGGCTCAGAGTAACTGATAACATAAACATTCAATTTCTTCTCACTTTTCCACCAAGAATCTTGACTTGCTATCAATTTTACCTCTAAACCATCCCCCAGCTGCCCTCTGCTCTCTGAAAACACACTGAAATCTAAAGTTTCAGACATTCTAGGAATCTTTCCTGATTCTTTTTTTTTCCAATCTCTGAGAAACCTGATCCACCAGATGAGTGGGAGAGCTTATTGTTTTTTTGTCTGACATCTGGATTTCATTAGCAGACTCATGCGTGCTGAATCAAGAATGGTTGCTCAGAAGAAAGCAGATGAGAGTTAAAATTATGTTAATGCTAAAAAAAAAAATGTCCCATTCTCCTCTCCAACTTTGCAAACAAACACAAAATGTGAGTCATATTGTGAGCTCAGCATAAACAGTACAACCCTTATTAGCTGTACCCACTTACACTAATATTGGATATATTGTGCCTCAAGCAGCTATAGAGGAGAGCATTGTATTATTTATATATGTCAACATTTTTTTTTTAAAAAGCCTTTCTAATAGTTTCACTTTAATACCACCACTTTTCAGGTTTATAGTAAGTGTCACCTGTCTTCCATTTATACAGATTCAGTATAGTATGCAATGAAATAATTTACCACAAACCAACCATAAAAGTACAGTTAAGACTTGCTGCTCAGGAGACTGCTGTAAATGATACCAGCAAGAGAGACAATTTTTTAAAGTTTAACAAGAGTGTTAGCAGTAGCCTAAATAGTTATTAATCACCATAGCTTTAATTACTGAACAACAGAAATAGCAATACAAGCAGTAACTGTCTGTCAGTCCTATATGTGGTGTTATGCTAATAACCTCTGGATGACTGTTAGATCTCATCTTCTTTGCTAAGGCTGATGGTTGCAGGCATACATACAACACCCATCTTTACAGCCCACCTTATCCTTCCTCTCTCTTGCCAGTGCACAAGGACCTCTGGCTCTCAGACCACAAGTGCCATGCTATCTAGTCAGAGATCCTTGTCTTCTAAGGGCACTAAGCAGAGATGAACAGACTCAAAGTATCATTTGTGACTGAGTCACACAGAGGAAGAGGGATTGACAAGAAGCTTTTGGTCATGTTTTAGAAGATCAGATGGGTCTAGGATAAGGAATCAAACAAAATTACAAACCGGTGAAAAGCTGAGAGGGCAGAGTGATTACAGATACTAGAGAAAAGCAGAATGTGGAAGTCAGGCCTTCACACTCCCCTGCAAGTCACCTCAAGAGCTTCATACATCATTGAAACAGGCCTCTGTCCCCTCTTCAGAGCTTCAGCCTACACGTTTGATGTCCACATTACATCATGTAAGATACAACTGTGAAATATACTTAGATTAGCAGAAAACTGATAGAAACTTTCGGTCACTAATGCAAAAATGACTAGCACACTCTAAAACTGGAGTATGGTTAGTTTTGTATGTGTAACAGCATTCTGTTATTTCAGGAGATATAGATATCACCTATCCTGAGAAAGTTATATGCCTGTCACAGGTGAAATGCAGGTGGATATGTATTTCACCTGTCACAGCCATGTAACAATCTTAGGATAGGAATGAACCCCTAAATTTATATAAGTAACCATTTTCAAGGAAAGCTGAAAATTCCTGGGCTTGATTCTCCACTTTCTCATGTTTTGCATAAATACTTTGAGAAGTAGCAAGCACAGCACAAAGGCAGCGCAACCATTTTGGTGGTGGTTTGCCCTCATGTAAAGTGTACAGAGAATCTGGCCTGGGGACAGCTGACGTTACAGGAGGAATTTTTCATGATTCTTGCTAAAAATGATGAAGACAGCAGTGCAGTTTTGTCATTTAGCTCTAATCTATTAAACCTTCTTAACCAGAATTTACAGAAATATGCTTTAAGTATCAGAGCTCCAAGATGCATTAAGAAATAAAAAATGCAGGTCTGGAATGACTAATATTAAGTTTTGGTTTTTAAAACTACTTAAACTGAAGCCATCTTCCTACTTTAATGATAACTCTCCTTTGATCTTCTAGTAAAGCTCTTTTTGTTTGCCATTTCTTTGAAAGGAGCCTTTCTCTCCCCCCCTTTTTGCTCTTCTAATTTCCTCAACTGTGTAATCAGGTGTTTAGGAGTGACTGCTATATAAAACCATCTCAGATGTTATCTCTGCTCTTGTGAAGCCTTCTGAGGGTCTCCTTTCCTCACCCATGTAAGACCCACGGGGTAGTGTTTGGGAGGGCTAAGTGTGCACTTGGCCTGGGTGTTCTTGGCTGCCAGGTGGTGTGGGTAGGCTGGCTCAGGTGAAAGTATTGATTGTCTGGGCTGTTGCACAGTTTTATCTATAGTTGCACACCTGCAACGTGGGTTAAAATTAGAAACGGACTTGAAACCAGTATTTTGTATATGAAACCCCTGAACATGAGAAATGTTCAGTGTTACTCTGAATGCATGTCCAAAATTACAGCTTGGGACTACGTCTAAGTCGAGTTGAAATGTGCTCACTCTTTGCAGAATGAAAAAGGAATTGTTTACCGGGCTTAGTAATACAAAAGGTCTTAAAAGAGGTGCTGCTGTACTCCTACCCATGTTTCTGCACAGTCAGGGAATGAGTTGGAAACACAGTAGCAAGTATCTTGTGGAAAAACAGACACAAATCTGAGGATGAGCTAGGCATCAAGATTCTGTCATTTCAAAAATGTCTGCTGTTGCTGCTAAAATCCCCAAATGTTTCAACTTAAGTGCCTGTCTATGGGTTTTATTGCCTTAGCTAATAATTTGACACAACCAGGCTCTGAAATGAAATTCTTATTCTTTGTTTTCTCTAATTACTACACCAACGTTTTAGCTTTTCTGCCCCATGAAGGAAATGCGGAAGAATTTTTCTCTTAAAAAACAAGCTCCTACAAACCTTGGAAATGCCTCCCTAAATAAGTCTTCTATCAGTAACGTGACAGGTCATTTCTAGTGTAAAATACAAAATGTTAAGGAACGAAGTTTACAGTAGGCTTACACCGAGCTTGATGTCCACGAGGCTGACATCCATGCATCAGTATAGCACAAAGACTTGTGTTCCTGATCCATGCAGTGCTGCCTTCTCTCCTGCTTCTGATCTAACTCGCTCAGCCAGTCTGAAGGATATATAAAATCCCACAAGGCATAGATGGGCATCAGTTACCTGAGAAACTCTGTTCACATCTCATAGTAGACCTTTTTATAGCTATAGCATGTTGAAATATATAAGGCTTCTTTTACATTTATTGACATAAGCCAGATACAGAAGAATAACACCAATACTTGTGCTATTCTGGGGAAATGGAAGAGGAATCAATTTCCACTTAGTATCTTAATTTCTTGAGGGAAGTGACACAACAGGAGGGAAAGGCAGGACTGAGAGGTACATCTTGACAGCAGGAAAATGAGAGGGGCCCCCTGGGTTGGATTTGTGTCCTTACAATTTACAGACTGTCCTGGGACAATCAGAAAAGCAAGAAGCTGAGCTGCCACTGCTAGCTGTTGCCAGCAGAAACTGCTGCTCTGCCTTTAGCAATTTGCTCTTGTTCTTCGCTGCTTTTGCTATGTGTTTGCCAGCTTCTTCCTCTGTACAGTAAGTTAAAAGGAAAAGGGAGGGAGAGACAAGGCAGTTCACTTCTCTGACAGTCACTTTCTCTTCAACAGCCAGAGCATGCCCTGTTTATCTGACATCATCCCAGCCCCTGCTCAGACCTTGTAGGCCTTCTTTAATTGGGCATGGGGATTATCAGAAAATGCATTTTCATTTCTGAGAAATAGGGAAACGAGGTTCTCTTAAAACTGGGTAGGAGAGTTGAAATATTGATACATTTGGCAGATGTGAAAATTTTCAGAATTTCAAACCAGAAATACCAAGATATAAATGTTCATTTGGGTAAATGAAGCTTATGAAACATCGCAAAACAAACTCTTGCAAAACAAATTAAAACCATTGCAAAGTGGTTTCTTCCACTTCAGATGTCCACTTCAACCTCTTTTGCTTTTTCAGCTGAACACCTTGTTGAAACAGACATTTTCATAGAGAAAAACTCCTTTTGAAAACAAGTTATTTGATTGACTTTCTAGACATAGATTAAATGAAGCTACAATTTTACAGGAAGTGTTTGTGCATGGACATTTTGACAGGTGTTACTGCCGAGGTTTAGGGTCTTCTGTTTTCTCTATTTGTGTAATAATAGAGAATTATTGTTGTAATAAATGCCTGTTTGCTTCAACTTTCATGTTTCAGCAGTATTGTATTTTGCAAGAGTGTTTTATTTAAAAGCACAGTGAGGAAGGATTGTGGTAGACGTTAGAGCTGGGAGATACAGACATCTTGAAAAACAATCAGTGATCTCTTATTGCAGAGCATGAAAATGTAGTTAATTATCATAGAATCACAGTATCATTAAATTTGGAATGGAGGTTGGGAGGTCACCAAGTCCAACCTCCTCCTCAAAGCAGGACCAACTCTGAGTCCAGGTCAGGTTTACTAGGGCTTTGTCCAGTCAAATCTTGAATGCTTCCAAGCATGGATGGCAATTCCACAACCTACATTTCACACTAAACCAAAATACTTTTACAAAGTGAGAAAACATGACTTACTTAATCTTCCATTACTCCTTTCTTATCAGTGCAAATGAAGAATTGATAAACTAGTGTGGTTTTGACCTGGTAGTTCTCTCTACCTTATCTATAAATTGGCTTGTGGAGGGCTGGAAACCAGAATTTACTTTCCCTCTCAGGAGGAATGCTTGCAGTATTCATTTCCAAGCTAAGCACTTAATTACAGTTTATCAGGAGTTTTACTGCAAACTAAGCAAATACCAAATTGTTAGTAAACAGAGTTCAGATTTAGACCAATGCAATAGCTATGTTCAGTCTACTTCAAAGGAGTTTGTAAAAGTCTCGCAGTGGCTTGCACAGGGTTTGGATCTGGTCTGTTGTGCATGATTTTTAAATATAAATTATGTACATTTAAGATAATGAGTTGTATTATTAGTACGCAGACATACAATAGTAGAAACATAAGGCTGGGAGATGCTTTGGGATGTTCTCTCACTTGTCCTGGACAGGATCACCCACAAAAATCCTGATATATGTTTATCTATACTGTTCTGAAAGTCTTCCAATGATCAGGAGCCTTCCCAGGCACCCTATTTCAATGTCTCACAGTTACAAAGAGCAGCCTAGTTGAAGTTTGGTACTCTGGACTCTTTAGCTGTGGATCTGGAAAACAAACTGTGCCCTTCATGCAAAGTTTTCTACATATTTGCAAATTATTAAGGAGTCTTTTTGTGGGAGCAAACAACACTGGTTCTTCAGTCTTTCAACAGAAGTCATATTTCAGAGATACTAAATCAATTTTTCTCCTCTCCAGTCTTCCCTGAATTACTGTGCTCAACCTGGACCCAGATGAGGCTTTACCAGTGCTGAAACCTTATTCAGTTTAAATGCCAGATTATCCATAAGGGCTTACATTTAAACAGTACTCTTTTCCTGATATCCACCTTGTTGCCAGTGAGCAACCAGCTTGAAATTATCTAAATAGTAAATATGCAAGTCAGATTCAAAAGTAAATAAAAAGAAGTTGGAAAACCTCAATGAAATGAAATCAAATTCTGTCACACAGTCCATTGGTAACCATCACGCAGGACATGAGATTCCACTCCAGGGTCACTGCAAAGACCAAGCAAGCATGCCCTCTGAGAGTATTTGCCTTTATCACATCTGTTTACATTGCATTTCCCACAGAAAAAAAAAAGTTTGAACTTGTATCAGTAATAAAGACTGAACCACAGTAATAATGACTTAGTGATGGTGCTGAAGGAGGAGTTTGGTTTTGGCTGGTCTTCCAGACTTTTGGGAATGTAATACTGAGCGGTGTGCTAGACAGGAAAGGGGCACAGACACAGTTCACTAGATATTTCTGTTTTCTTTTTCACTATCTAACTGCTCTTATTCTGGTATGTTAGGATTCAGTATCTTCTTTCCAAGCAACCAGTTTATCAAACAACTGGACATAAATGCCACATATTATAGCCACAGTTTTAAAACTAGTACTTTGGGAGCATGCTCTCAAAGCAGGGCTGTTTGGATTCCCTCTACTTATATAGAGCTGCCTCTCTGATAAATAGTTTAAATCCATGATATGCACAGCTAATTCAGAATTTCCAGAACAGAGCACAATGGGTATTTTCTGATGTTTCAGACTCTTAAACAGCTTACATTTCCAGAGGTAAAATGGATAAGACAAAATTACAGCCCATCATACCTTCGTTACAAGATTTCTGCAAGTGTTCATAATAAAAGTAGAAATTATGTGAGAAAATATATCCAGCTAATCTCAGAAACTCTGAGAAAACTTGGCAGGGCTAAGTTCAAGCATGTGAGGGAAAAAAAAACCACAAACAAGCCAAAAACCTGCAATAAATTCTGTAGTATATTTGATATCAAAGTCCAAATCATCTAAAATAATTTTATGCAGGTTCTGAGTGGAAAAATATGAATAAATGAAAGTAGTATGTTGTGTATAAACAAGACTTTTGAGACCCTCAAATTGTTCCAGTACGTCATAACGTGGAAATTTAGTATGTGCATAGGTATTTACAGAATGAACACCTAAGAATTACAATTTCTTATAGAGATATATTTAGGTGAAGAATGCACTATACAAAAAGGGTTAATGTATCAAAATGTATTTCAAAGCCAGAGAACCAAGGGACTGGATATATACAGATTTGTTTCCTAGAGTGCCACATGCAGTTTGAAAACATATAGCAGAGTTTAACAGCTTTTTCCTCTTTGTAATACAGGCATACAGCTTCTCTCTCAGTATGGGTCTTAGTAAAATCAGTGCTACTGCACCAGAGATGAGTTTAGCTGTTGTTTTCTTTTATTATGTCTCCCATATTTTCATCTTTAACTGTGTAAGAGGAATACTAATTTTGGTGATTCAAATACTGCTTTACTCATATCAGGGATTCCACTGTCAGGTCAGTAGTAACTCTCTAAGCCAACAGAATTAAAGCATGAACAAGAGAGACCTGTACAGCACCAGACCAAATGCCAGCAAGTACACTCTAATCAAAAACTATGGTGGAACCTGCAAAGTTGAGCCATACAGGGTTTCAGATTCCCGAGAGACCCCTCATCCTATAACTGAATAGCAATACTGATATTTCACTCAGTTCAATGGAGAAAAGATGTGTTTATTTGGAAGCCATCACCCGATACCCAAAAGACTACTGTAAAATGTAGCAACAGTCAAAAATTATTATTTTCAAAGCAAATTCTAAATTTTTTCAAAGTGTATGATCTCCTTTAATTCCAGAGCTCTCTGAAACATCATCTTCCACTTAAAACGAAAAATAAACTTCAAGAGGTTTATGTTTGTTTTCTGTTTGTTTTGCTTTTTTCAAATATTAACATCTCTAAGCTAAAAACCAGAAAGGTAAAATCTGTCTTTGTAAAGATGGCAGCTTGTTCCTCACTGCCATCTTAGCCAGCCTTTGGTACCTGGAGAAAGCACAGCTGTGGACTCCTTGAATATTGCAGACATTTGAGATTCTTGCACAACCATAAGGCACAAGACAAATCAGATTAATGTTTCAGGCATGAAAGTTGCTGCAGTCTTGCAGCCAAATAGCTGCCTGCTGAGCCAACTCTACTGCCAAAGATCCACTGTATCTGACCACAGGGAGGGACAGCTTCAGGGCAGCATGATCTGGCAGACCAAGCTACGGACTAAGAAGAAAGGACTAAACTCAGCTTGACACTGATTTCTTCCACATCCTGCATGAAACCACAAAAGCAAATCTATGCAAACTCAAGCAGCCACAGTAATTACCTACTACTCCCATTGCCTTGAATATGTGTTCTCAAGGTACTTTAGTTTTACAGGATCTGCTTCAAAGATCACTGTTGGCAATAGAAAGACTCCCACTGTTGGCCTCATTAATATGGATCATGCCATACATTTCATTCACAGATTTAAAAATGCAGTGCAAAATGAGGCTAATATTGTTTACCATTACATTAATGTCTGTGGTAATATGTCTGTACTTCTGTGAGCACGCACATGCATTTTCCTCTATGAGTATAGTGTAAAATTGGAAAACACACTGTGTAACAGTTCTGTATCTCCCAGGGACTGGACTAAATAGTTGCAGTGCACCAGGGATTTGAATGCAGAATGGAGATATTTGCCTGTTTGTTTGTTTTTTTCCACCAAGTCTCCATGATGTGAGACTTCCTTGCCTGTGTAGAAATTTACAGGAATTGTCAGGAAGATTTTTTCAGAGAGTCTGGTACTGGCACAGCGATCAGAGCAGTCTCCTTGTTCAGCATTCAGAAAAACATGGCTGGAGCCATGTATTTTTCGAGTGACTAGGCCTGCACATATTTTCACAAAAGGATTTGACAGTACTTGAATAAAGTTAGGACAGAGAAACCAGTGGATGGAACTGGTGCTTGGCAGAAACACAAGGTAGGTCAGTTTGGAAACTTTGAATACAGAGATGCTTTGCTGGAGCTCTGAGCTTGGACCTCTACAAGTACAAACTTTGTTGCTGCCTTTGCTGTTAATCCGTTACTGCCCAAATTAACAAGAGGAATGACATATGCAATAAATGAGATCTAGGATCTGTGTCCACATATTTCCTTTCCAAAGAAGATTTTGAACCACGGCAAAGGTTCAATCACTCAGCAACTTCTTAGAACCTGAACTAGGTGTTTTATTCACAAATGTCCATATATAGTGTATCTAACACCATACCCCATTACCCTGTTCTTTCTGCATATTAAACCTGTATGATAGGTCTGAGTTTAGGGTGACGACATCATGGAAGGGTGGTAATGTCAGTAACATCCCTATACTGTAAAGGAACAAGATTCATTTTGTATAGGCCATGCATAGTACAAACGAACCCACTTTTTATATTTTGTAGGATTTAAAAATATAAACTACAGCCATAACGGGTGAAAAGAGACAATGTAACTTTTTGAAAAAGGTGTTCTATGAGTTTCTATATCTGCTAGATAAATAAATGTCATAAAGAATCATATATCTTAACTATTACTGGCCCAGAACTCATCATTTGTCCTGGCAAGGGGAAGAAAACCTATGGTTATCATGCATATGCAAGATGTACGTTAGCACAGTACCTTTGAGTATACAAATAAGTAAACAAGGTTTTGATAAGTCTATATACGTATATCTTTATATATCACAAAACTAACCACTAGTAAACCAGAGAAGTACTCTCATTCCTCACCTTCCTTGCTATTTAAAGAGAAATATTTTGTATATTTGATGGCACTGTCAATGACATTTTAAGAGCATCACTACGTTAAATTTAAGAGCACTGCTTTTAACCTTTATTCTCTAGACATTTTTCAGTTCATTCAAGTCAATGGGAGTTCTGTATGTGAAAGAACATCAGAGAGGTATGAGTAAGATGTTATCTCCTAAGCCACTGAAACTCAAAAACTAGTTCAGAGAAAATGTAGATATGCTATAAAGATGACACTAAAGATTAAAAGTGCTGTGTTTTTTATAGACATAATAATTGCAACAAACCATTTTTGCAAATGTAGGCAAATTGGAAATGATGAATTGCAGCCATAACATTGCTCTCATTTCTGGTAGTTTCTAAAACAGAAAACACACTTTCTGTCACTACAGATCACACAAACTACGTGCTAAAATAATAGAAGTTTGCTAAATCCCATTTCAATTCCCCACAAGATAATTTTGGACAGGATATTGGACAACTGCAGATACCTGAGGTACTCAAATACTAAAGCTAGCCTTTTTTGTTTATAATTATTTAACTTCCTAGAATATAATCATCACTTAAGATATAAATCTGAACCGATACATGTATTTTCATCAGTATGGTATACTATCAACTTTTACAGCAACAGAAAAAGAACACACGTCTTTACAGTGTTTATAACAAGCAGAATTAAGGGAGGATATAAAGCCTCAGAGTTGTTACACGATTTCTTTGTTATGCAGGAAAAACTCCATTAAAAAAACGATTTCAAAATCTGTTTCTTATTAGGCAGTCACATGAAAAGAAAATAAAAATACCGTATGATTTACTGATATGCATTTTGTCCAAATCAGATTAGTTTATCTCTTTTCTCTATCCAAATTTAAGTACTTTAAAAATGCATAGCTACAGCCCTTTTTTGGTAGGATTTGCAAAACAACTTTCATTTTTGACAGCACTAGCAAAACTAAGCATCAAAATCTAAGCTATTAAGTAATGCATATAATGTTCAAATTAAGAAATCAGTTATTGTCAAAAGCAGCGGTAACAAATGGGGTCTTTCAGACAAAGGCCTGATCCTGCCGTTGGTGGTCCCTTTTCATGCATAATGTTTTCAATGTTTTGAACATAACTTAAGCACACAGGGTCATCCCCCGTAGATCTGTCCTCAAATTTAGATAACATAAGGGAAGTGCTTAAGTTTCTGTGAACACTTAAGTCTGCTCTTTTTCAAGAAAGCACTTACATACTGACTAGACCATAAAACACTTGCTTGTGTTAGAAATCTCCAACAAAGCAGAACTAATTTCATATCATCTGTTCCTTAAGAAACATAAACGTTGATCTAAGGAAAAAGATACATGCATACACAGTAAAAGGCACTGATGAGATCCATTCTGGGATGCCATACATACATGTAGTCACACAAGTACAAGGGGATGAAAAGCACAAGAGGACAGCCATGAGAAGGATTGGGGAATAGAGAGTCCATCTACTTTTTGTGAGGAGACTGAGAAAACCTGGCTCGGTTAGTCCTACAGAATGAATGCTGAGAGAGGATATGATTGCAGTCTATTAATACATCCCGAGATAAACACCAGGGAGGGAGAAGAGCTATTTCAGTGGAGGACAATGCTGGCAGGAGAACAAATGACTATAAAGTGGCCATGAGTTACACTTATTCTGGAAATTGGAAGATTTCTAATTAGGAGAGGACTAAGGTTCCGGAGCAGCTTCCCACATCAGCAGTAGCGAGGGCAAAATACTGAAATACTTCCCAACTAAAACTTGATCAGTTTACAAAAGGGGCTGTATGATATGGCTGCCTGTAACTGTAGAAGACTGCATGAGTGAACAAGCAGACGCCTCCTGATACTGTGTTCCTTCACTCACTACCTCATAGGCCAGCCACAGAGTATGCGCTGCAGGAAGTCTTTTCATTTCCTGGTTCACAGAGAAACTGAAGACATTACCAGTGAAATCTTAAAAAAAAACTACACAGGATGTGCACTTCAAGTGAATTAATCTTCCTAAAGGACTCCTAATTTGTTTGCATCTCCTGGATTTATATGGGTATGTCTTCAATTTGCATTAACTGTTTATTAATCCCTAGTGCCTCAAACTGTAAAAATACCTATGAAATAAACAATGCATTACTGCTCCAATACTGATACATTCACTTGGGACCATCTGTGTGAGCTGCAGCTTGCACATACTGATCATCAAGACACCTGTTGCATTCATTTGGTTTCTTACACAGCGTGGCACAGACATGTACCTACCCCAGTGCAGCACTCTTTTACTCTGCCGCGTATTTAGTAGTTGTAGTTTTAATTCCCTTGTTAAGTAATGTATGCTATTACACAGTCCTATCTCTACGTTTTGCTGTAACATGCTAAACTGAGTACATTAAACACAGAAGTATACAAACCAGAGTATTTTTGATCTCCTAGCAAAGAAAATTTCAGGTTTTTTCCTAAAGAAAACTGTCACTCAATGTATATTGAAATAATATGAAGTAAAAATATTTTCAAGTGCCACATCAAGACTGCAGATGTACTTTAATTCCACAGCTTTCATTAGAATTAAAGAAAGATATATATCTAAAGTCCGTGAAGAAAACAGTTCAGTCTACACATAACAGCAGAAGGAATACACTCAATTAAAGCTCATCTAACTTAGACTGGATTTCATGCTGACCTTGCTCAGCTGGCAGATGCTTTTTCACCTGTGTTTTGGCTTATATATGTCTGACATCCTCAAACGCAAATTAACTGCAGTTAATTTTATGCAGATTAATTCTCCTGAAAGTCACACATTAAGAGGGTAGGAGGTTAAAGCTGTAGTGAAGTGGATGCTGGTAATGTCCACATCTGTATTTCCAGAGTATTGGCAGCACTTCAATTTCTTTGGGACTCTACACAGAATATTGTTAGAGTTGTGAAAGTTTAAGCCAGCAACACGACTGCATCCAGCTGAAACTTGAGAGGATGGAGAAACCTTGCACACTGTGGCTTGGAGCCTCAGAAAAAAAATTTGCAGATTGGCGAGTGGTTTTAGCGCACACTGGTTTATACCTCTTTTCTAAGGAAATAAATATTGCCAGCTTTGCCACTACAAAAAAGTTCTAGGAGTCCAAGACCATCACATCTTGCCAAGTACAGCAAACTTCTTCCATGAGATGAAAGACATTTTGCACCAGAAATACTTGGAGCTTGTGTTACTGCAACACTGATTCAAAGTTCTCATCCAGTGTAACAATTTATTCTCCTTTAGCATATGTAACTTGTTATATTTTTATTAAGTGCCATTACTAAACTGACTATACAGCGCTCTGGTTGAAAACATATTTTACACACTCTCTGTGATAGAAAATTACATAGTAGCCATTTTTAAAGTTTCCAAAATCTACTTATTCATGTGCCTAGATTAATATCTTTTGTAATGCTTATTAGGCAAATGAAATAGCATATTTTTTTCCATCAACATTGTGATAAAGAATAGATTAAAAGAACACATGGCTGGCTTGGCACTTTCTCAAGATATTTCTTCAGTGCTACTCACTCTAAAGAATTATTTCGGTCAAATTCGGTGTTACTAAGTCAAGGAATGGTTAGAATTTGCATGAAGATTTTTCCAGAACATTGTATATTCCTTACCTGTGGGCAGTCTTTGATGTAGTGTCCCTTGTTAAAGCACAGGTGGCACAGGTAGTTAGGAGGTGGCCTCTTGCTGGGTTTTCTGGCTTCTGAAGAAAGGGATAGGTCAGAGAAATGCTCAGTGAGGGAGCTTAACCCATCCACAATGTTATTAAGAGAGCCATAAGGCGATGCACTCTTGTATAGACTGCTGTTCAGAGCCTGCAAAAGAAAAGAAAAAAGTCACATGAAACATAGTACTCTATTAAGTATTGTTCTGAGACTAATCTGAGTAGGGGAAGCATAACAATAGCAGAAAAAATGTGATTTTAAATTTTTTAAATTTTATTTCATTAAGAACATGGCTGTATATTTGAGGAGAGTAATATACAGGCCATTAATAAAGAGGTTTCATGAAGGCTGTGCAATGGAGCTGGCCACCGCACTGCTGAGGAAACTATTGAGCTTGCCATGGTTCACTTAGTTCCAACTTCTCCACTAAGCAATGATTGCTTTCTTGTGTTTGATCATACCACATTCATGGTATGGTTAGAATATGCAGGCAAAAAGCTGAAAGAACAACCCACAAAAGGGAATGGTTTTGTGTCCAGAACTACCTACATAAACAATACTGAAGTCAGGGAAAGGAAAAGAACACCAAAAAAAAAAAAAAGTAAAGTAATTTTTAATTTCCAATCTAGTTAATGAGACAGTCAACACAGAGTCATGTGTTCAAACAATAACAAGAAACATTCAGATCTACATCTGTCTTGGATTTTCTAAGGGAAAACTTGCTGTGATTTAAACATTTCCTGATAAACAGTAAATACCTAGTTTTTGTACTTCACCTCAATACAATCTTCACTCTCTCAATCCGCAAATCAAAATCAGGAGGTCCTAATTTGCCATTCAGTAGTTTAGAACAGCAGGAAACTCATAATCACCTAAATAGCTAATCTCTGTAATGGAGATCACAAGGATTCATTCACTTTAATATGTTAAGGCTCAAAAGAAACTCCATCGTAGGAGTTTAAAAAGTAAATAACAACTTAAAAAAAAAGTAACATAATAATGAATCACTGTAGAAACAGGACCAACTATTGACAGTCCTCTCCACCCTGAATTGATGGGGGACATTTCACAGGGTGTTTCTATGTTAGGTCTGATACACCTCACAGTAATGCTATGCTCATGTAATTCTCCTGGCATCAGAGAATTACTGCTGGCTTATGGGAAAGTGACGTAAGAAGAGGTCCAATCTGTGGAGACCTTGTTTTTCAGTTGCTATTAAATCCAAGTATTTCAATGGAGTCTTTATGTATGTCATATATGTTTTCATATGTTTATATATGTTATATACATAGTGAAGACATGCATTGAAATTGATTTAGAGAGTTTGTGAAATAAATCTGAAATGGAATTACACTTATCTTGGAGATCTCAAACATTCAGGATGTCTGCACAGTTAAGTTCATTTTCTGGGTGACAGTCACATACTGAAAGAATCATACTGAAGCTTTAGGGACAATTACCTGGATGAGTCCCAACTACCACTGAATCCCATCCCACAGCAGATGGTGTATACTGTAAATAAAAATTCAGCCTAAGTGGCAGACCACCGCCATACAGATAATCCACTTCACCCACGCTCACTATAGTCAAATACAATGTGCTGAGCTCCACTGACCCCTCTTACAAAGCTGAAGCTGGTGCATGGCAGCAGGATCAATGCAAAGGGCCACAGAGTAGAGTCTGATCTCATGGGGGACTTCACACCTGTCCTGGCACTGAAACACCCATCATTTCACCTGCAGCACGGCATAGTTCTATGCTGGTGCAAGATGTTCTGGCTGCTGAGAGGAGAATCATTTGTTTCAGGGGTTAAATCCATACATTTTGAAAGAAAAAGCTATTTCAAAAGCTAATGAAAAGGTTTTAGCTGCTTTAGCCATCAAGCAACCAAAGATACCTCCAACAGTCACTGGAATTTATTTTCTAGGATTTATTGGACACTATTGGAATGAGAAATTCTTGGCAACAAATTGTTAAAAGGAAGGGGAAGTGCTACGGATGCCAAAATAGTATTAATTAAGGGTCTTCAAGAAGTTCTTGTCTCCCGAGGAGCCACTTTCTCTTACATACACTTGGAATAACACAAAATCTTTCTTTTTAAGAGCCCCTCTTGCCAAGAGATTCTTAAAGCACTTCACATGCATTACACCCATCAGTAACTTTGCAAATTCCCTATTATCTGACTTTTATAGAAGGGTGGGTGTATGGACACACAAAACGTGTGAAATCCCAAATTCTTTACCCATTGCAGAAATCTGGAATGTCCCCTGGTGATGTAGAATGTATAACTCCTGCCCGTCAGGAGGCTGCTATTTCTGCCCCCAGGGCCAACCCAGTGACAAAACAAAACAAAACATATCTGCTGCCTTCAGTGGGCTTTGAATTGGACATATGGCTCACAATGGCGATTACGTATCCTTTACACTGGGCTATTACTCCCATTATAAGGGAGCAATCTGGCACGACGACTGGTTATTATGTAATTCACTCCTCCATCAACCCTTCTTGGCACATTTTAGGTCAATACATAAACGTAAGGGTTGCAATGACTACAGTTTTGCCCACTCGGTCAGCAAACCTTTACAAACTTTTGTTTGTTTCAACCACGGCAGCCAGAAGCCTTGTCAAAGGCCAGGATCTCATCACACTATAGGCTGTACTGACACTAAATCATAATCTTAGCAGCCACCAATGGCTGTGTGGCCAAAGCATGACACATGGCTCTGAAAGTGGCCACCTGGTTCAGCTGGCAGGGCATTTGTGCGATACGTGCCAAAGTTGGACACACCAAAACATCCAGTCTACGCACGCCACCATGAAACAAACTTCCCTATAATTATCTTGAGGCCCAGTGTTAAAAAAGGAAAAGACACAAATATAACATCCCAGAAGATGACAGTAAAGGAGATGGACATTGCCAACATCACTGGTGCTTCAAAGAATAATGAATTCGTTAAGGAAAATTCCTAGAAGATCCCAAGATGCAGCCCATCCCTTCTGGTGTAGAGTAAGGCAAAACACTTCAGCAGTTCCTGCCAATCTGACCTGGAAAATGGTCTTAAATCAGTTTAACTCCGAGCCAATGTGAAAAACACATCAATCTGGCACTTGAAAGATGCTATAAAGAGCACCAGCACAAACGGTGCTACATCCTGTTGCTAGCTGTGGAAATCTCCAGTTCTTTAGAAGGAGATGAGGAAAAAAGCCTTTCCAAAAAGCCAAGTTATACAATAAGGGTGGTGGGAAAGTTCATCCTGGCCGCTGGATCAAGTAGCGAAAGCTCAGGAACATGTAATGAATGTGATGAAAGCAAATGATGATTTAGTCCATTTTGTCTTTGTAGAAGACAAGGGGTGAATCAATATTGCTGAGATACATAAAACAGGGTGGGTTTGTTTTTTTTTTGTCTGGGGCACTTAATTGAGCAAATCAGCAATTCAGCCCTTACTAAGTGTTTGCACTGCCGCAAAGGGGATTTTTAAGAAGGGTTTTGAACAAAAACTTTGAATTAGCTTCATACTCAAAGAGAATGTCCAGGGGATGATCAGAGTGACACGGAGAATGTTGATGGTCTCACACAGATGACAGTAGGAAGGAAAATAGGAAGAAGGAAACGCATTCTGACTCATTCTGGTCTTGAGTGTATTGGTACTCATCTGGGAAGTGGCAGGGAGCCTGCTCCTCTGATGAATTCCACCAAAAGCAATGACTGCTTTGCATTCAGAGTGTGCCATTAGCAAAGCCAGTCTATTTCTTTAAAAAGTAGACAACAAATAATACCTTTCAAATAGAGTCTCATTTTGAGCTATAACAGGATAGAAAGGATTTGGCAGTGAAAGGGTTAGTGCTCTCAAGAAGCCAAAAGACCACACTGTGAGTCCTAATTACAAGGCTCATCAGGCCAGCTGCAATGAATTCAGGATTTCCTTATCTTGCTGTACTGGGAGGATGGGGAATCTGATGGTAAAAATTAAGAACTGGCTTGGTGGAAAGTTTGAGCTGATAATGTAAGTTTGTTTGTTTTTTCTTCCTATGAAACTTGTTGACTTAGTTGAATGTGAACCAAACTGAAAAATCTGGTGGTGTACTTTCCAAAGGTAACCTCTCTGCTCAGTAGATATTTAAACTGTATCTGTTGGTGGTGTTGAGAAGTAAGGCTTCCTTTGTTATTTGTTTGCTAAGTGTTTCTAGTTAATCTGTAAGGTTGCAGTGTGGTCCTGTGTGAAAGAGGAAGCTATTGTCTTCTATAGCTTCATTACTCTGATTTCCAGTTGGGTAACATATGTGAGTGACTAAAGAGTTCCAGCATCTAACTCACCTCTAAGAAATTCCTAGTTAAGTGAACGATCTGGCAAATGCTCTTGATTCCCTTGGCTGGTCCCTACCTTTCAGAGACAACTTTTCAGACTGATGTGCCAAGACGTGGATAAGGAAACACTGAAACAGCATTTATCTCTTCAGCTTCTTTTTTAGCAATGGTATAATCTTGAAAATAAAGACAATGGTGCTGTTATGAATATGCAACAAAAGATTTGAACAAATAGGTAGCAAGTCTTACTTTCCAAACTTCCTACTAGTATGGCTACCGCTTTAACTGTAAAGGTATTTTTTAACAGGGAGCAGAAAGCACAGATAGCATGACAGCATCTCGATTATGACAACGCTTAATTCTGCCCAAAGGTGATAGGATTACCTATCTTCCAGAACAGCTGATATGAATAAGTGATGGCAACCTGTTTATGTGGGAACGGCATCTTGTTATTAGGACTTAGAGGAGCTAAGAAGCAAAGCTTTTAGGCATGGGATGGGAAGTGTAGATGCATATCTGGAAAATTCAGTTTCTGCCCTAAGTTTGGTTTGTGGCTGCTAGACCCTTAAGGCAGTGATAAAGGGGTACAGATCCACCAGTTACCTGAAGCTAGAATGACCTGCACTGGTTGAAGTGGTTGACAGGCTGCATCTGGCTAGTACATTTGTTTTGTGCTCTTGGGGTTGTTGGTTTTTTTTGGTTTGGTTTTTTTAATTTAAAAACTATACTTTGAAAAACCACTGCTCCCCCCCCCCAAAAAAAAACCCAAAAAACAAATAAAAACCAAACTACACTGGTACCCCTACACAATATCATAGAGAGAAAGAAATAATTAAACCAGCCAAATGAGCATGAAGAAAATGCACCTTCTTGCCCCCTTTGAAGTCATCTGCTCTTAGTGCAATAGCTAAAACTGGATAGGAGAAGCCATGTAATGTTCCCAAACTGTTGGATTCTGTGCATAGTATCCCTTGTCA
This sequence comes from Haliaeetus leucocephalus, assembly GCF_000737465.1. Lineage (NCBI taxonomy): Eukaryota > Metazoa > Chordata > Aves > Accipitriformes > Accipitridae > Haliaeetus > Haliaeetus leucocephalus. The sequence goes on from NW_010972665.1 coordinate 6,077,910, forward strand.
CAGATATCCTTCTTTGCTCCTGCTAGTTAAGGGATCTAACGCTGAAGTTGGTAGAGGCGACTACTCCACCTTAGCAGGATAATTTCCTTTGGATGTGGCAACATTATTGTGACTATTCCACCTGAAATCCAGTGGGTTAACATTAAAAAAAGTAAAAAAACCCCCACCCCCCTCGCCCCCCCAAAAAAAACCCAAACCAAACAAATTAAAAAAACCTCACAACAGTCCAACACTAAAAAATTCTTCCCTATTTACAGTTGTTTAAAAGTATCTCTAAAGGACTTGTGAAAGAACCTGCTCAAGCTATAAGTTAGTATGATTTGTGCTAGTGGTTCTCTCCATGTTTGTTTTACTTACACATACTGAAGTGAGGTACTGTAGCATTTCAATATTCCTATAACGTAGTCTAGTCGTCAATTCTTCCACTACATGAAATAGTCTGTAACTGAAAAGCGATGAGCAAAGAATTTTTGATGACTTATCTTTGCTTTAGTATGTTGCCAATCTAATAAATCAAACAAAAATAAAGCAGTCTTAGGTTCCAGAGTTAAGTTTAAGTCAGCAGGCACCATAGCTGTTTGAAGTTTGTTGGAAAAAGGAGTTGGGTTGCCCTATCATCAGTGTGGAAAAAGTAAGGTTTTCATATACTGTAAATTATAAACATTCTCCAGTCTGTGAAGCGTGTATGATGGTAACCAGACTAGCCATGCTAATTATTAGCCCTGCACTGAAATGTCAGAAGGTGCTTAAGTTATCAGCTTGGATTTTCATGAAGATAAGAACCAAGTACATCCTCATGCTGTGTCACGGATAAAACAGTAGCACAGACAAATAATTGCTTCACTCAATTGCTATTTTCATGTTGGAGGAGAGGGAAGTCTCAAGCTACCTAAACAGTAATTCAGTGGCCTGTATGTGCTAATATACTAAACTTAAGTTGGGGACCTATATTTGTCTTCTCTGCTAGTGCCCCAAGGCTTGCTTCTGACATGGGATTTATCTGAGGGGCCATGCAATGTGTGTGAACGCACAAGAGTTGCACCTGAAGACGATCACGTGTGGAAAAGAGCACTTCAAATCTGTCACATTTCTGTGCTTCAGCTCTTTGTAAGTGGTCAAAACAGTTTCCTGGTTTTGCCCCCAAAGAAAACATCCAGTGAAGAATCAATGTTTATGGCCAACCCCAAAGCCTTCTGGAAACAGAGGGATTAAATGAAAATACTGTCATAAATTTAGTTGTATTAATTTGAGCCAGAAGAAATAGAGAAGTTTAATTACCAAGGCTGAACTGGAAAACCTCTAAAACTGCTCCTGTATGGCTTATATCTACTTTAGCTCCTCTGATAAATTACAGATGCTTTTACAGAAAAACAGTTTAAGAGTTTACTCGGTAACATTTTATCATTGGACAACTGCAAGCAAAGCTCATCACTCAGTGAAGAAAATGTTTGCCTGGAGTAAGAAAAGAAGAGTTGGGCTTCTGTTTCCTTCTGAAGTCAATGGTTAAGTTAGCTGTCAAAGAATCTGGTCTTTGGGCTGACTTTAGTTAAATATGAAGTACTCAGGTTCCTCATCTAAAAACACAGATAAATGTAGATTAAGTAAACCTTAATTAATACATTCCTGGCTAGTTATATATAGTAATACCTTAATTCATCCTTCTTCTGTAGGGGGATTTAGACAAATGCATGCTTTTATTAAACTGCTAACACTAATGTCTACTTCTAAATATTTTCAGATAGATGGCACTAGGACTTTCCTTTTGCAGAAACAGTATCTTAAGGAGAAAACTACAAATGTGGCATGACTTGCCAGTAGTTGTGAAGCGAGTCAATGGTAGGGTGATCAATCTTTAATCCAGTGGATAGATCTATCTAATCTAGTTGCTTCAGATCTGACAGCTCGGCTGGTTGTGGCTTCTCAGGTTGTAATTCCTCAACACGCTCCTCTGTGTATGACTGGCGTACCTTCAATTCACAGCAAGGTTGAAAAGCAATGCATGCCACCATCTTGCCTTGCTTTAAATCTGCTGATCTTTAATATTTTGATCCAAAGCTTTCAATGAGTTTCGCAGATCTTTAGATCTTAAAAATATGCTGCTCCCCATCTACTATACAGTGGTATAGAAGTAACAAAACACTGACAGTTAAGAAGTTGCTCAGTCACCATCTTCAGGCTTGCTGAAGCTCAGGTGGGCCTCTTAGCTCTCTGCTGGTGGTGTGATCCTCCTTGTTTCAGCCTCAGGGAAAGGTTACTGTGGATGTCAGTGAGGACGCTTGTTTTACACAATGTGCGGGGACCTCACAAAAAGCCTTTAATGGCAGAGGTGGAAAGGTGGGAAAGGAGAGGATAAAGATTTCCTCTGGTCAGAGGTGCACAGTCTTGGAGGAACTTTCTGAATCTTGCACCAAGCTCTGCAGGGATCCTTTTTGCCTGCTGAACACTAAACAACTGCCCACTTATGTTAAAGAGAAGCTCTAACACATGAGCACTATATTAGGGACAACGGAGACCATTCACGTTGCAAATTACTTTAACACGTCCCCACAGGAGCTTTCATTCCTCGGCCTGTCCCTGGACTGCCTGCAGCTGACTCTCCCCCAGGCTGCAGGCTGCCAGCCTCCCTGACCTTTCTGAGGGAAGGCCACAGGGAGGGCCTCTGCCAGCTACTTCAAACCCACGGCCTCCTCGCATTGTCAAAAAACAAGCCTATTTTGTCCAGACAGGGTTCTCGGACGAGGAGGAGGAGGTTATGAAAGTTGTATAGCATAAAGCGAGGGGAGAAACGGATGGACATGTTTTGACCCCTGCACCTTCTGTTAACATCTCTGTTTCCTGCAGGAAATCTTGTCTCAATCTGACCTGCAGCTTGAAAAACAAGAGTCGGGTTTCCTCTCATTTGGTGGGTCTTTTGACACTCCAAACATAAGAAAAATAACACCCGGAAATAGATATGTGCCTGTTCAAGACGCACTTAGGAAAGCATTTACCTCCTGTGCAGCTCTTGCGTGATGAAAGGTTTTGCTAAGAAATGTCCATTTTGGGTTAAATAGAACTTTAAGTCTGAGACAGTTTTGTTTATATCATTTACATTCAGTAATGCCTTCTTGGCACAGAAGCCTCTGCGATGGCTGCCAAAGTTTAGAAGAGGCAAAGCTAAGGTCGCTGTCAGAGGTAGAAACAATACATCATCTGCCCAGAACGGGCCCCTTGCAATGCACTTAGGGCCTCGGTTCCTGCACTTATGGGAAGACAAAAACTTTTATTAATCTCAATATAGTGAGGAAAATAAATTATTTCCATATACTAAATGACAGGCTGGAATTTCATTTTGTGACTCCAGCTTTTGGATAGTTTTATCTACATTTAAAGCCACCCTCTTAATCAGTTGTGATACAGCGCAGCTTGAAGTGTGATCTGAGCAAGTAAACCTAAAACCTCACAATCTGCTTGAGATAAATTACTCAATTGTTATTTTATAATCTGGTTTCCACATAGACTTAAGGATTTTTTTTTTCCCAGGTTGGGTCTATTAGAGGAATTAATCTATTAGTCTATTAATTTCAGTTGCAATGTATGTTGGAGAAAGATGGTTATAAGAACACCTCTGTACTTCAAGGACCACTGATGCTCAAACCCTCTTAAGAGCTCTTACTAATCCCCCATTTTCAGGATGCAATGACTGTACAATAGTTCCTTTGCTTTCTGTGCAACCACAGGTATCCACAGCCTTAATGATTACACACAAATAGTTGCCTAGCAGGCTGGCTTAGTGTGAGGAAATATAGGCTCTGATGCCCCTGCTACAAGCAGAACCCGGTTTAGAGACCTGGAACACCTAGGCTGGCAAGAGAAACCTACGAGAGCAAGCTGATCCCTTTAAAATGTTTGCTTGGTTGGCAGTTAGCTGGATGAGATGTAAATATAGATTTCCAGATTACTGCGATCCTTCTAGGGTATTGCACTTGTGTTCATTCAAGAGACACCAAATCCTGCCATGTGCAAGGAGTAGGTGTGGGTGGTCATTTAATAGAGCAGGAACATATTTCTGCTTTGGACATGACAGAAAGAGTCCTGGACCATGGGGGCATTTGCTCATCTTCAAACTACATCTGTAGAAACACAAAATATATTTCCTAAGATACAGGTTTGGAAGATCACGAAGCAGCTCTCCTACCAGCAGCAGTTGAAAGAGCTAAGAAAAAGGGCCTACAAGAGGTTCCTTAAAATTCCTCTTAGTCAAAGTATTGGACTTGTTAGTATTTGCTTACACCAAAACACATGACAAGGTAATGGGCTAGGCTTATGATATGTTAAAACTTAAAAACCACCAAAACTCCCAACAGCTGCGCTGGTCTGGCTAGACAATGAGGGACATGGACAAAGCCCAGGCCTCATAACCCTGCATTTATTCTGCTTTCCTCAAGTAAATCTGTCTATAATTTTAGGTTCTACTTTTAGTAGATCACAGATTGTTTGTAACGTTTCTGAGAATAAAAACTAACCTGCAGGAAAAAAAGAAGTGATCTAAGCTGTGACACTTATGAAATATTGTCTGTCTGAATTATGTCAGCATTACTGTAAGATTTGAATAGCTTTCTTTATAAAACTTAATTGGTTCCTCTGATCCATTATAACTCCTCCGGAACCCAGACAGAACCTAAGTAAACTGCCATGAAGCAAAGACTTATATTCTTCCCATTTAATTTAATCATTTTATTGTGGTTTTCTGAAAGAGGAAGAAGGGCAATTCAGGATAGTGGCAAAATGGGCACCAGGCTGCTAGCAATTTTCCTGGGGAAAAGAAACTGAGGAGAGGTATAAATATTAACTGTTATATTTCATGAAACCATTGAGAAGCTTTACAGTGATACCTAGTATCACTTTTTAGGCAGCATTTATATGTATGCATCTAGTTTAGACAACAGAATACATTGGCTTTTATTTCTATGTGAATACATATTATCAGTATTGTATGATTTAGCTTTGTAATATCTGTGCCTGCACCCTTCTGCAGCTGCACTGTGTCATTGTTTTTCATGCTTCTTAAAGTAGCATGGAAAAGATCCTCTGTTCTTAGATTTAAATATCACTTAAATCAGGTGTCAGAGTCCTTTTATGGCCCACTTGAACTCTGAACTAGAAAACTTTTCTTTGCATTAATCCTCACCTAGTGACTGCCAATAATGTGGTCTTTTCTTCTAATTTTTTGTTACCAAAGTAACAGGACCATTGATAAAAGTTGTTTGCTATCTATCTTTTACAACTCCACAAAATCCCACGAACAACCAACAACAATAAAAAGGGGAAGAAGGGGGAAAAAGAAAAAAAGAGGGGGGATTGGCTTTTGGATAAAAGTAGTTTTGTACACCTTTTGGTTATCCATTCATTCCATACACTTAATAAATGAATATATTGGTTCAAGTCAGACTTGATTGTCCGTCTGATCATTTGTGCAGTTCGTTGGAGAAGGATCGTCCTTTTCTGTTCTGAATAACTGAGTCTGTGTCTGCAGAGCGAAAGAGGAAGGGATGAAAAATCATTACCCAACACAAGCTACATCACCCCTTTGTTTGGGTGCCTTGAGATTGAAGACACTGTAAATGCATAAAATAACTGTAACTGAAAGCTGTGTGTATAAAATAGAATTGTAGCAAGAATTCTACATGCTTTTGCCTCCAATTATGGATTGGTTTGGTTTTTTTTTTTTCTATGTACAGCCTGGCAAGTTTTTCAAGACATGGATATAGAGACAGAAAGTGAATGCCAGTACTCCTCTCAATGACAAGTTTGCATAAATACAAAGTCCCAAGTATTTTAAGAGAGTTGGCAATAATTTTCAACTAATCAGGAAGAATACATATAATTGGTCTATCTTCTATTGCTAGCTTTTTCTTTTGTTTTTTTTAAACCTATCAAAAAGAAATCATTAGTAAAGCAGAAAGCCTGTATTTCTCTTCTGGAAGACTTGATTTAGGTTCAGCAATTAGTATTTTAGCTCTTGCCAGCTTTCCAAATGTGGTTCAGCCTTTGATGTGATACTAAGTAGCTGCAGAAGACTATAGTGGATAATACTTTTGTTGCCATGCTCTAAAGCCCATCTGTAAATCATGTTTGAACTAGTCAAAGCTAGAGGTAGCACAGGTGCGCTGCAGAGCTACAGCAGCATTTGCTTCAGGTGTGGGGAGAGTAAGGAAGCAACACAAGAGGCTCTGGCTGTTGGAGTAAATTCAATGCATCTTCACTTCTTACTTCTGGGAGCTTTCTGCTGTTCTTACTCGGGTAAGGAAGCTCAAGTAAAAGCAACATAACTGTATTTAGATTACTTGCTCAAGAGAACCAAATTTGGCTCTTGTGTATTCCCTTCTGCAATCAAATTGCTATTGGGTAATTCAGCCTCAGTGTAAAGAATAGGAAGAGTATCTACCATATGCAGTACAGTGCATTTGGGAAAAAAAAAAAAAAAATTAATCCTGGAGAGTAAAGAAGTCTAAAGCCATACCTAGGGGATACAAATGGAAGAGTGTAATTTGTATGACAACTGGACTTTCCCATTTCTTATACAAAATATAGATCTTATTTTCAGACTCCACTCCACTTCCTATAGCACATTCATGTAGGTGGTATTTTTTTATTTCCCTGGCAAAAGAGGGTGTTTCCAAAGACAGAAGTAGCAAAGCAAGAGGTCACAGCTGCAGAAATAAGAACAGGGAGCAAAAAAGAATGCTTCTAGACTTAAAAACTTGATTTTTTTTTTTTGCATTTTATAGCACATATCCAGCTGGAATTGGAAATAGAGGATTGGTTAGCTCAAATACCTGTAATAGGATCTGAAACTTTGACTCCAGGATAGAGAGTGGGATGTGAAAGCTGCAAGGCAATATCATCAAAAGGGCTCTAGAGCTGGCTGCGTGGGAGGACCCAGGAGGCTGATGCCGCCAAGATCCCCAAACACATATTGTCTTCAGAGTAACAGAAATTCAGCTCCCTGGAATCTCTTATGAGGACCAATGCGAGAATTGACATTTAACTTCTTGAAAAGCAGTCTGAAAGGAGCTGACTGGGACTTTAAGTAGCCATAAAATATCTGTAACGTACAGTCATCCTGAGGAAGACAGCACAAGTTCCTCCAACACAGGAATTGTTGAGCTCTTGCCTTTTCAATAAAATTTGTAGAAGGATAAGGGCACTGAAATGTTAGTACTTATATGAAGAGTAGTGAGAAAAATGAAGATGAGGAAATAAATAATAATCGCTATTATTAAAGGATACTTTCATGTACTGCAGGCACTGTACACTGTACTACTCTGACTGTCAATAACTATGCTTAAATAAGAGGAGATAATACTATGGTGGTTTATTCTGCAAGTGAGAAGCAAGAAGTCCTGACTGCAGTGCTGCACACATTAAGCACTCTGTGGATCAGAAATACACTCTGTGTTAGAATAACTACTAATATTCCACAAAATTAAGGGAATTGAAAATGTTTTGGAGCATGTGGCAAGTTCTGCTAATCTGCATCTCTGTTGTACTTGCCCTCAGACCATACTGGTTGTGAGCAGCCCGTTACAAGGTGTTATGTTCTCTCTTTTAATCATGGCTGTTCACAGAGATATGACACTTAATTTAGTGGGTCAATGGTCTGATCTTGTATGGCAATCCCTGTTTTCTTCTGATACTATGAGAATGGTGAATTTTTTAATCTTATAATCATCCTCCAAATTAATTCGTCTAGGCTAAATAACAGATCTTTCTTATCGAGTGTCAGGCTAGTGAGTATTCCTCTAATTCTATGAAAGACAGATGGAAAACAAGCTTGTCTGATATAAAAAGCATTTTCTGTAGAAATGCCAACTTCCTTCCATACATTTTTGTTCTTGACAGTGTTTCATGGGCTTTTGTTGCTGTTGTTAATATATGAATGTCACCATCATGCTAACTTTTCTTCTTTGGGAAGCTGCCTGATAAGCAGTATCTACCCCAGTGCTGCAGACCTGCTTCTGTTCCACAGGGGTTTGAATGTTATTTTCCAAAGTACACTCTCTCAACTGCTTTTTAATTCCACAAATTTTCCTTTCCGAGTAAGTGATCTGCACCTTACTGTAACAAAATGAACTAGCTCACGTTCTCTCATTCCCAATTAGGCCCTCTCTTGCCTATAAGGATTGGATCTGGAAGTCCCTGAGTCAGAAACATGAACTACTTTTTGGAAAGAGTGATTATTTTCTAAGCTAGTACATGCAGTTATTTGTGCTTAAATAAGATCTGGTTTAGGTCCGGAAAGTGGCTGCCATAGAGGTTTCTGGAAGGAATTCCTCTCTTGGAAAGACACGCAGAGTATTGCACATGGGCAAAGAATTCATTAGGACACAGGCTCCTTCTCATGTGTAAATATTGGCTTGCGCTGGAATTAGCACTCTACATTCAAAGAAACAAGTTTGATGATTGTAATATGGCAATTTCTAGTTATTGGTTGCTGACTCTTCTTGACCAAAGTCAGCATTGATCTGGTAGGATGCCTACTGTGAGTATAGAAAAATACCATATGACTCTTTTACACCCTTATTCTAGGTTTCTCAATTATACCACTCAGTGACACAAAGCCACAGTTACCTGGCTGTGTCTCAAACACATTAAATCCCATGTAACCAGCCCCACAACAAAACCTCAAATACTTGGCTCTGATGGATGGTGTTATAATGAGGGTGGAGCTCAGTTCAATAGCCAATTTAATGCATCTTAGTGTTCTAACATGCTTTCGTTTCATATCTAGGACAATAAACGCTGCAGTAAAGTTTTATTTAAAGCAGGTCTGTTTTGCAAAATGAGTCTTGCATATGGAACAAAACATTCATTGTCGCTTTACTGTTTAAACCTTTATTATTGCTTTTTTTTTTCCTGGTACAATGGGCTTTTATGCACCAAACAGCTGTGTTCATCATGTTTATTTAGAAGGCGTCCATTGTAGTGGAAAAAGTCTGGAGGACAAAAATCTTGGTGAAGTGCAAGACTACTCTGTGGGTGCTTGCACTTTTATTTTTTTTCTGTCCTGTTCCTTTGGTCAGCATGCAAGTCACATACACAGGCACTGCCATGCAGACTTGCAAACCCTGTATAATAGCAACTTTTCACAAGTGCTGTCTCTTACTCCAAGCATTCTCCTCCAGAAATTTTCAATTGCAAGGCAACATACAGGACGCGTGACTATTTTACACCCTATGATCCTATCGTTTCTCAATCTGTTGCTATTTTGGCCCCTCATTAGGTCACTTTCCAAATATTGTGTACAGCTATGTGTCAATCATTGTCGCAGCTCTGCTCCAGGCTAAGCCAAGCCAGGACAAAACTGGGAGGAAAAAAAAAATGCCAACCAAAGCAAGCACTGTGTAGAAAACAGTCAACAGTTTAACTGTGGAAAGCTATGTGTTGTTCCAAAGATAGCGTAAGCCCACTTGATGCAAAAGCAGCATACAGTACTAATGCTCCCCAAAATAATTTTACGCAGTTGAAATACATACTGTATAACCAATGGCATCTGCAAATAAACAGATGTTAGAATCTCAAGAATTAAGAGCATGACATTGTAGGAAACTCTCGGGTAACTCCTGCCAAAAAAGCAGCCTAGTTTCCAGTTTCTGGAAAGAACGGAGCATCTAACATATTGACGGAACTTTTTTTGAGCAACAGTATCCCTAGCACCTTCTAAACCTTTCAATGAAAGCTGCTGTATAAGCAGGCAGCATTAGCCTGGGGAACTAAAGGATTCCCTACTTTCTTCCAGGTATATCCAGCAGGGCAGATGCATTCCCATGCTGTATGAGATGCCTGTGACCCCTTCCCTCTTTTCAGGTTACCCTGTACTGACATGTAGTTCAGGTAAAGATTGGAAACATAGAAGAGTCTCTATCAGCCACACAGTGAATGCTATTGTTGTCACAGTCTGGAAAATGAACGGGAACAAACTAACATGCTTGATCTTCTAAAAATATTACAATATCTGTATAGAATGAAATGGCTCCTTATTTCCTGACCGGTGAATGCTCTAGGCTTTCTACAGGCATTCTCAGTTGTTGTCATTCATGTGCCTCAGGAAACTGTAATGAGGTTAAAAGGAGCAGAATACAGCTCATGGATGATAGGAATCCATGCAGAAACACAGCTAAGGTGACCAAAAGCAGCGTGGCCAGGGGGACTTTGAAGGTGCTCACTGCTCGGAGCTGGGGCTGCAGCAGGGGCCTGGGGAATGTCTGGCATACTGGGAAAATGATTCTCCAGAAGAAAGGAGAAAACAGTTTTGGGGAAAAAAACAAAACAAAACAAAAACCATGGAAAGAAATGTGAGCCAAGCGGAAAGGGAAAGAGTGTGAAAAAAGGATTAGCCCCTACTTGCAAATAGTATAGTAGAAGCAGAAAATGAACTCGGGGGAAACTTTAAGGAAAAGAAAACGGTTTCCCAGAGACTGTTTCAAAGGCTTCCTGGATGCAGCCTCCATTTACTTGTTTTTTCCTTTTTCTCCCAAGAAGAAAAAGGACCCGCTGTGAGCAGAATGTATCCTGACTTGAACAAACAGACCTGAATGGAGTCCCAGTCTGGAGAGAGTCCATGTAGGCCAAACACCTGGAGTCTTATCGCTGCTTGGGCACCACGAAGCTTGTAAGCCAAGCAGAGAGGGGCAAAATCTACAATCTGTAATCAACAGGTAGGTAGCTGGAAGTTTAAATTCCACTGCCTGTTGGTCCTTTAGCAAAATCAGTGTGCTTGTTAAGTCTACGTATTTTTAAACTGGGTATGTTATGTTCCGCTTGATAAGGCTAGGTTCATCAGACTGAATGGATTTTGAACTATATACTTTCAAAAATAGCATCTGTTTTGAGACTGGATGTGCTTTGTGAAATTCTTAAGAAAGAATTTCTAATTAAGGAAAAAAAGAATGTGTATCTATAACTCCAGCTCTTAACTGCTAACAGCTATAACAGCAGAGTAGTTGGGGAATTTGATTTGGTTTTAATTAACAACCCCATACCTTTGCTGACAGAACAGAAACGTGTGTTTTGACAGAGAATACTTTTTAAACCTGTGCTTTAATGTAAATGGTGCTGGGAGGACTCTGAAATGTCAGTCTGTGAGAAGCACCGGAGCGGGTCAGACGCATGGTCCATCTAACCCTCGTTACACAGAGCCACCGTTTAATACCTCCAGCACGAGCCCCACGGTAGGGAGCGAAACCGCTGTTGGGTCTTTCCCGGAGAGGGGGTGAGCTGTGGTGTACGAGGTGCCACTTTGCACTATCTCCATGCATGTGAAGTCCCTCCAATGCAGAAGTGCTTGACCTCAACAACTTCCTGTGACAGAGTTCCACAGTGAATTGTCTTTGCATAGCCTAGTTTTTTAGCTTCCTTCCCTCGGGTTTCATTTAGTCTTGTTCTTGCATTATGAAACGCGCGCAAAATTTTTTTCACTCTGTTTTTGTCACATTCCTCTTGATACCTCTTCCCTTCAAATAATGCCGGCCTCCGATCTCTCTTAAGCTATACATATTTTTTGTATCGAGCTTTGTAAGTATCACTTTAAAGAAAAGGAAAAAAGGGGGGGGGGGGGTTTTTTTTATTTT
>NW_010972665.1:6089531-6089794 GCF_000737465.1 Haliaeetus leucocephalus
GTAACCTGCTTTTACGGCCAGGGGGATTGTCGGTACAAGCGAAAGGGGGGGGGGGGGATTTTTGCATGTTACTAGGGACGTAGCACACTTTTTGTGTCCGTGTCCCCGTCCCACCCCCGCCCCGTCCTTCTGGCACCGTCCCGGCTGCGCAAAGGAAATCGGTGTAACCATTTACCACACTGTCAACACGGTCGCCCCTCGCCGCTCGCGGGCGGCGGCGGGCGGCTTCGCCAATGCCGCTCCGGCGGCGGCGCCTCGCCCCG
>NW_010972665.1:6090225-6128344 GCF_000737465.1 Haliaeetus leucocephalus
CCCGGCGCCGCTCCGCCCCCCGCCCGCCCGCGTGTGTGTGCGAGTGAGTATATGTAAGTGTGTGCGTGTGCGTGTGTACCGGCGGAGGTCCCCAGGCCGCTGGCCCGGGGTGTCCCCCGGCCGCTGGCGACTTGCCCGCCTGGTTTGCGCCGGCCGGCCGGCTGGCTCGCTCGCTCGCTCGCTCCCCGGCCTTCCCTTTCCTCCTTCCTGAAGATTTTTACGCCAAAGACGCGCAGAGCCCTTCCGAGGGCTCCTCGCCGGGCCGTTTCGGGGTTGTTTTTAACTTCGCAAGTTTCGCTCGGTATCTCTGCCGCCCGGCCTCCCTCTCCGCTCTCGTTTCTGTTTCTTGCCGGTGCTAGGAGCTCATCGTAATCTGAGGTGCCTTCTCATTAAATCTCTGTCAGAGCTCCAGGTTCACGAAGGCTTGCTCGGTCACTGAGGTCGTGCCAAGCCTTGCAGAGTTAGGGTTTCCCAAATAAGGCAGGCAAGCGGCGCGACGTTCCCTTTGAAATCCATCTAGGTAGCCCTGGCACAGGCTCTTGGGGAGCCTGGCCGCGGTGGGATACACTGGAGTTAAAGCTGAGTAGGCCTTTTAAGGAGTCGGTAGCACAAAAGAGGATGATGAATGATTCTCCTTTTAGGATGGAGCCCGAGTGGGTAAGCTGGTAATTACAGTTCGTAAACTGTTCCCTGCTGCCTTCTGTGCGATGAGTGGAGTGGAGCAGGGCGGCTGTTTCTTGCTTTGGTACAAACACTGTAGCAATCAAACTAGGGAGTTTTCCTTTTAAAACCAAAGGAACTCCCAGGAGGTAACTTAAAAACTCGAGCAAAGCTCCTTGTGCTCCTTCCTGAGTGACAGGAGGCTAAAAATTAATGTGTCTTCCCAGTATGGTCTTGGAAAAAAAATGCCTTCCTTACGTAGAAAACGGGAAAAAAAATCCGAACTTTGAAACATTAAAGTTAGCATCTATGTTTGCCGTAAGGAGCCATATGTCTCCGCTAAGACTGAAGAAAAATCGCTGTTCTGAAAAGGCATGGTTACAAGCAATAGAAAATGCAGGTCAGCATACACACAGTAGAAAATGCTATTAAATTGTCAGCTGCAAACACCAAAGATGGATGCGTTTTACTTTTGAGAGCAGGTCGTTAGGGCAGCACGGCTATCTGCCTGCAGGAATTTACGTGAAGGTGAAGATTGTAACTTTCCAGAACTGCAAGGCCAGGTAAAGTTTGTAACAGCTGAGTCAAACTAAACTCCTCTAGTGGTGCTAATAGTTTTTGGCGTGTTTTGGTTTGTTGGTTGTTTTTTTTTTTTAATTACAAAGTCCTGACAACATTATTGCAGTTTGCTCATTTATAAGCTATCTTGGTTTACAAGCTCTTTGGAGCACATCTAAAGATGTGCATGCATATCAGCATGAAGAGGAGCGAACTATGCCAGTGTAAAGGGTCTCTGTAACTCTGTAACTGTCCATAGCATAGATCATAATAACAGAAGAATTAAATCAAATTGCATTCCAAACTCAGTTACATAGTGTTTTAAAGAAGCAATAAGGTGAATGAGGTTTAGTGACTTAATAAATAGTGGAGGAGGATTTTCCGGGATTTGCTGTTAAATGGAAAAAGAACAAGAAATACAGATCACATCTGAGGAGCTTGCCTTTCTGGCAGATGGTGATAGTAAAGTCAGTATATGGTAGAAAGTCTAGGAGGGGGAACTAGGCTGAAGCTCTTCGTTTTGTTGTTGTGGAGTTTTTTGGAGGCATGCTAATTCCTTCCTTAAACACAATTTCTATTCTTATCACTTCCCTCTTTTACTTGATAAATTAAAATAAAATACATGTATTTTTATTTGGCAGCTCCACTGTTGACTCTGTTTAGTAACATGCTGTGAAGCAAATGGGAGTTCTGAACAAGCAGGAAAGATAACGTAACAGGGTCCTTGTAGTAATAGCCGTCAAAATAGAGAGTGGCTGAGGTGAAGCAATGTTTTGGATAAAGAGGTTTTGGTATATTTTGATACTTTTTTTGGAAACTGAATGTAGTCCTCATTGTATGTAGTTGGTTGGTTGGTTTGATTGCTTTTAGTTAGGTAGCAACCGGGCAAGGGAAGGCAGAGCTGGAGTGCATTTATTACAGCAGCTGCATTCAGAGGTACAGCAGCCCCCTGTGACGTTAGGGACACCATGCGTTCTATCAGATGCATTTGAATGTTGAAAGTTTTTTGGCTGTAATTTTCCCTTGATAGTAGCCCTGGTGGCTTCTAGTAACCACATACAGGAATAAGTGAATTGAATAGATGCTTTATTTAGCGTATCAAGAAAGGGAAAGGCTGCAAGTGCCTCCGCTATTAAAAGCTTAACCAAAGAGCACTCACACTTAAAGATTCAGTTGTCATCCTGATCTTCTACCGGAGTTTCTTCTGGAAAACAGTTTCTAGGCAGTTCTCCTCTCTTTCTGGACTTAATACTCCTCTTCGTTTAGCAAAATGCTGCTACCACATTTGCTACAGTCCAGTTATGTTCAAGGTAGTGATTTTTTTCATTGTAAGTCCCCTCTTTCTTCACCTCTAGAAGTCATAGATTAGTGAGGAGCAGATTGGTGCTAATGATCCGTTTAGCAGATGCATCACAGTAGAGGGAAAAAAAAGTTGTCAAGGTCAATTGTGTCTGTAGTCCTCTGAAATATTTGAGGCAAAACTATCCAATGAGACAGTCCAATGGCTGCAAGATGTCTTCAGGACATGCGCACAGTTCCTATTCATTACGTTGGGGTGACGTATAAGTGACATCAACTATATGGACTATGCATCAGCCTTACACTGGTGAAACTTTTACCCATGGGTAAAAACTGGTTTTACCCATGAGTGGTGCTAATGAAGTAAAAAACAACTAGAACTGTAACATGAAACTTTAAATGATCTAAATGGCCTAAGTGACTTGTAAAAAGGAAGTCTTGATACAGGTCAAAGGCAAACACAGAGATAGGATCCAGCTCATTCAGTCCTATTCCCTAAGTAGTGGGTGACCGTGTAATTTATTCAAAATGACCTTAGAACTGCTCACTTAGCCTGTTCCCTTTAGTGAGCTGGACTTCTTGTGGCTGCTCTCTTCCCAAGGCATCTTTGCAAGAGCAGGGAACATCACTTTCCATTTCTGGCCAGGGCTTGTTGTTTTGTTAGCCTATTGTAGTCATGTTCCTGCTTTCAGTGTTCGTACCTTTAGATGATGTCAGCCTTTAAACTGCACTGTTCTCCATATGTGATTTTTTTTTTTTATTTTATTTTTAATGCTACTCCATATTTTAAAAATGAATGTGGCCTAATAGCAAATATCCTGGATGCTCATGCTTTTAGAGATCATGGTCTGAATTGCTGTCACCTCAGTCTGCTTCTAGATTAGATGGGGCTCCAAAAAGAAAACAGAATGAATACCCCTACCTGCTAATAAGACTAGAGAAACCAGGTAAATTGAACCCACCGCTGGGTTCTCCGGTTCCTGTAATCAGGATATATGTAATGCAACAGGCCATTCAGCTGCAGTGTAGCTGGAACATTCCAAGCGAATGTTTTTCATATGCTGCAGCAGAGATTCTTATCTTATTATGAAATAATTTAGCTATGCAGTGGAAACAGAGTGTAAGCACTCTTTGAATTACGAGAAGACATTTCAGCAGAGTTATAAACGGTAAAAGTACATCTGCATGTGGCATTTCTGACTTATGGATGTTACAGCCGCTTGTGTTTGCTGTGTAGGTACAACAGTTCTGCTGCCAGCAATGAAACTTAGCATAAACCAAAATTTGTGAAAGCAAGTCTCCAAAATGCATGTGCTTGGGTTTGTTACGCCACACATTTTTGCACCTGTCTAAAGGCTCACCTGAAACCTACTGCTCGAGTACAACAGTCAAAATTCCTGTTTTCTTCCTCTAAGCTACAATTCCTCCTATAGCTTTGATATAGAAAGTTCTGGAAATGGAGGAATATGAATTTATAGCTCATTCATTTGGTAAACATATACCATACACAGTAATGATTTGCTGTGGGTACTGTGTGAAGCACAATTCCTGCAGGACTCTCTCAAACCACCAAGTGGGTAACTGGTGTAACAGATCTTGGAGCACACAGGTTTTGTACCTGGCCAGTTTATGGCTTTGAGTCTTGGGGCCTCCCTATGTGCTCTATGTTAAGATGTCAGTGCATTGCTGAGTAATTACATGAAAGATGCCACTTCTCTGTGCTTCCCTGGGAGCTCCACCAGATTCTTTCTTCCAATAATTCTAAACTCTCTGAGTTTGCTTACTGAGGTAGAAGAAGGCTTTGAGAAAATAATGGTTAGAGCAATTGCAGGAGACAGAAGAGAATGATGGAGATAAAGATAAATGAAACGATGATTAGTGGATGGCACAGGTCATAGTGGTTAATAGGAGATGAAGAGGATGAGAGGGGACTGGTGGGACCTGTGAACAGAGTGGCTGCAGTGGGATTGGAAGCTGGGATTGTATCTAAAACTAGCTTTTGATTAATGGGGGATTTGACTACTTTTTGTGGAAGTATCAATTGTCCTTAAGTGAGCTCAGGTATGGAAGCGGTATTTTATTCATGATATGGCAATCTGCTTGCACCACGGTTGTCACGGAGCGTAACGCTACCACCTGCTTCAACATTGCACTCACTGATTTCTTCTTAATGCCTTCTTTACATACCCAGGATTATCTGTGGGTTTGCTTTTTCTGTTTTATCCCTGCTTTCCATTAGTCTGGATAACAGCATGAGTATTTCCTTTGTTCACGAGTATATGCATCTTATCCATTCTGAGTGGCCATGTTGATTCTAGAGTGGGCATTTCTCTTAATTAGCACTAACCCTGTTGCAGGAAAGTTTGTTTCCTAGTTACTTTGAGCTGACACATTATTTATATCAGAATTGGAAACTCTCCAAGGAGGTTTTAGGCAGTTCTTTACATGAAAGGAATGAACTGCAGATGTCTGAAGACAAGAGATTTTTATTTTCATGTCCCGAAACTTGGACCTCTGTCTCACATGAGGGCTTAATTCTTGCCTCGGTCAGCACACCTCACATACCTACGAAATTCTCCAGGGTCATCTAGAACTTGTCTTGCGTATCACTTGGGTTTGAGTTGTCTGATGCAGGCGGTGTGGTGACAGTAAGCACTGATCCATTTACAGCTCTGGACGGGAAGAAGCTGTCACCTAGTACCATCCCATCAAGGGCCTAAAAGTCATCAGCTTTTTTAACAGATACGTGGTTGTACAGGTTTTGAATCAGTTTTACTACATCAGTTCTGGTGTTTGGTTTTATGAGAACAATGATATTGGTACAGGCATAAATATGGACTAAGCTACTCTAGTAAAAAAAAACCAAACCCTTTTCATATATGTGCATTTATCAATTATAGGTAAAAATCATGGTGGTATTACATAAATTAGCACTGCTGATGGAACATTAAAACCCCTACATAAAACATTAAAATCTGTCCTTTTCCTTTTTAAGCCAGGCTGGTTTTTCCCCTCAATGAATACAATTGACAAACATCATTCTTTCTCACATATATGTCTTGTTAGTAAAAGCACTGTAGTCCCATCTCTATAGTCCACTCACTCACTAAGAAAAAGAAAAGATTCACAGGGAAAAAAAGTGCTATTCCAAAGCCTGTGTAAAAACAGAGTTCTCCATATGGAGTTGCTTGTCCCTGGTCAAATTCACATTCACATTAGCCCTGTTTAATTTGACCAAAGACAAAACAGGAACTTCTAGCAAGACATGTTTTCTTTGTTTTTTCAATACAATCCTAAATAAGAAAGATGAAGTTATAGTGGAGATTACAGTAAGTAGATGAACCAGAATGGTATAGGTACTCATGCTTTAGGGAAAAATACACCCTACTCTTTGGTGTAAAACTGGAATATTTTGAGCCATACCAGTCTTCTGGAAATTTTTCTTGCCTGCTAACCTGAAACTTTATTTTTACTCCCCGTGTTGGTCTAGACACTACTGCAGACCCTTATAGTGAACCTCCTAAGTTAGGACTGGTACCAGCCTGCGAGTACTGACCTGACCCTTTCCCGTTTTGTGAGGCAAGTAGCTTCTTCTCATATAAAGGGCCGAACAAGCCTACTAGTGTCTCTATCTTAAACGTAGCTGTTAATTTGAAGGTGTTAACATGTACCTGGTCCTGTGAGGATGGGATTAGCCAAGGGTATCATTAACACTAATAACTTGTTGAATGAAAAGTAAAAATGAAAGCTGAGAAAGCCGGCAAGGGTGTAATTGCTCCAAAATTAACTTTCCAGTGTTTCTGCCTTATGATATGTCATATTTGCTAGGAAATGTGAAAAACCAATGAAGAGATGATATATTTTTTGATGAACTAGTGAAAAAAGTGTGGAGTTTATTTCCCCACTTTTAATATTGATTGCACCTTGTTTTCTTTCACTTGTCTCAGACCAAGCTGTAGGCCAGGGCCAGCTACAGAGCGTGTACGTGACTTTGTAGCTACAGAAACACGTTCTCAAGCTGATATGTGTCCACCTTGCTGTTTCTGCCACAATATCCCTGTCACTGTAAACCTCTGAGTGAAAAACACTCATCCCTATCAACGCTGTCAGAGTTGCTCCTTAAATGTCAGAACTGAATTGCTAGGTAAATAAGGACATCGAGAATTGGGTGTATGGCCCAGTATAATCCTAATGCTCACTTTACAAACCATAGCAAACAGTCTTGCATGTTTTTGCACTGGAAAAATGCAAAGGATAAGTATAGAAAATCACAGTTTAAATCTTTTTGTGATGGTTTCCCTCTACACTGGTTGCCTTTTATGCCTCCAGGTGGAACATGTTTCAGGAAATTGGCTTCAGCTCACCAGCACAAATGCCATACTGGTGATGTCAAAGACACTGCATGTTCCTGCCATTGCAAAATTCCAGCTTCACTAATGGCACAGTTATGTATTGTGTTCACCAAAAATATTTTTCCCATCCCTGAGCAAAGATTTTAATAAATGAATGCTACAGCAAAATTTTATTCAGCAAAAATTTATCCAGTTCTAGGGAGAAATACAACAGTGCTTGAGCAAACTTACTATTTTTGTTAAATTCATTTTGAACTGGTGAAAATTCTCATACAAAATAATCTGTTTTCATTGACCGTATTTGCCCAGAAAAAACTAAATTAAAATCAAACACACTGAGTCTCTGGGTCCCCAAAACCAGCTAGATTTTCCAAAAAGCAAAAAAAGTTGACGTTTTAGTTAGTATTTATTTATTTATTTTACATGTGTGGAATATGCAATTTGTTTGCTACCACTTCTAGTACATAAGAATGTATTGAGCCTTCTCTCTGTATCTGCAGCTTATTTTTACTTAGTCACTAATGTATTTTGCATGAAGGACATGGTGGTGAGTGGGGGTTCATCTGCTGTTAAATGGTCTGTGTTCACCTCCCCTTTCTTGGGTTCAGAGAAAAGGAGAATTAATCAGAAAAAAAAAAAGGTTAAAATGTTAGAAATGGGTTATTATCTACTGTTTTAAGAATTAGTACACTGTCAAGCACAGATTACTTCCAAAGAAACAAATGCAAATTCAGTTTTTTCTGGTCTGAAAGTAGGGATGCGGGGTGTTTTTCCTTGTTAGTGAGAACCAGAGGGGTCTGGAGCAACCATAGGTTCTGCAGAAAAAAGTTAGTGTTCTGCTTCATCACTGGTGTAGTGTTATACACGCTCGTCATTTTGTCTCTGGTGCAAGCACGTGTATTTTGACTATATTTATATCAAAAGACAGCAAAGTGGGGATGACAAATGGTAACATCCACACTAAGGCGCAGCACAAGAAGGGATCATGCTTTTCAGTCAGATTCTTTCGAGGTCATGAGTGACTTGAATGAAGATGTCAGTATCCTGCATCTGTTTTCCTATCTTGCCAAATGTCTTGAGATGAGATAAGAGGATTTGTGCAGCTAGAAAAAAAACCCACTTATCTGTATTGTGTTTTTTGTGTATCAGCAGAAAAATATCAGGCATCCCTTGGCAAACTGAGTGCTACCAAAAAGTTTCACTTGGCTTAAACTTACCTATATTTAGTAAAGACTATAACAATGTATTAGAAATAATATCCTTTGTTTAACTTCCTTTAAACTTTTCCCCTTGAACTGAAATTATGACTCTGCTGCGAATATTGCCAAAATTATGATTCTCTTAAAAATCTTTTGAGAAGAACTGGCAGTGACAGCTAATATCCCCAGTAAAACATTGTGGTTTGGTTTTGATTTGTGGTTAACTGTGGCGTCAGCTGGAGGTGCAATTTGCAGGAGTACTTTCAAAATAATAACTCTTTTTCAGTTGTAGTTGGGCAGTTTGAACTGGGTTCCGATTTGATTTGATTCTCTATTTTAAAATACCTTTATCTTGTACTGTTTCTGCACTTCAAAGATTCTCTTGTTCTCTCCACCATCGTAGCTGTGTGATTATAATTCTTCCATAAAGAATGGCTCTAGAAGGACAATAAATAATTAATTCATGCTATACCCCCTAAAGATCTGTTTTCTGGATAGCTTGAAGACTGTATGTTAGCAGGAGGCTTGGGTTACACTGGGACATTTTTAAACTGACAGTCACACTTTTAACATGAATAATTGCTTTTGATCATAATAGCAGCCAGTCTGCAAGGACTAATAAATTCCACTGAGTTACCCAGAGATATAGCTTAGTCTCCTTGGAATCTATAATGCATTTTTAATCAGACTATTATGGCTCAGTGGTACCTGCATATTCCATTGAAAGCTTGAAAACTATTCAGTTATAACTCAGTAGAAATTGGAAGAGTCATATATCCTGCCTGGGTTTCTTAAACTTGTATTTTTGGCTTGTAGTAATTCCCAGAGATTAAGGAAAAGGCCTCATTCTTTTCAACCTGCTTCTCTAATTATCCACTTTCCCTCACTGAATTCTTCCTTATCAGTAAACTCTTTGTTCCCTTTCTTGGCCTGTAACAGTTTGGGTGCTTATTGTTTTGAAGGTCTATTTGGGGAAGTAACAGTCCAACCCAAGTGGTGGATAGCATATAGGGTTATATCTGCTTTAGTGAGTACTGTGGCCTGATAGCAGTGATTTTTTTTTTTTCTTTTTTCTTTCTGTTTTTTTTATTTTATTTTATTTTATTTTTTTAAAGAAGGATCAATGGACCTGGCATCCACACTATACTCATCTCAGGTTTTTTCTTCTTAGGGCAAGATCTACTCTTGTCGTCTAGACCAAATGCCCTTCACCAGTCAGAGCACATTTTAGGACAGATTTGTGTTTAGAGCATGCTGTGTGTGCTCTGAGATGTAAATAAAAACAAGGTGAGGGAGAACAGCCACAAGATTTATAACAGGAGCATATTCCTGGTCTGGACTAAAACATCAACATAGATGTTCTCTAGGTGAGCCTACCTGAGAGCAGAGCATGAACTAGACTGTTCCTCTGGCTTTCCTCCTTGCTCTTGAGAGAAGATGAAGTATGCTTCTATTTCTTCTGTGTTGGTCCTGGGACTGAAAGCAAATTCCTGTCTTTCCCTCTCCCATCCATTTAGAATGGATTATAGCAGTTGTCCCTCTTCTGTGTGGTTTTGGTTTGGGGTGTTTTTTGTTTTGTGTGTGTGTGTCCCAGTTACATAGCTTTTTATGCTTTCTCCTCTGTGGAGGTATGAAAGAAGGCTCTCAATGGAGCATTGCTGTTAGCAAGAGTTTCAAAATGGTAAGATGTCCCTCCTGTGTTTCTGAAGGGCACAGAATATTATATGAATGCTTGCCATATTGGCATTTCAGTAATCACAAAATGGTTTCATGCTGTGATACCCTGAATAGTTTGTCTTCACTTATACTTTTATGTTTCTTCCATTATGTAGTCTAGTCATCCTTTTTGTGAGGCTTCCAGAAGGATCGATGCCATGAATAGTGGCCCAATCTAGTTCCAATGATCACTTATTTGCTTGGAATGGAATCAAAACTATGTATTATTTGACACAGGACACTAAACAGCCATCAAATCAGGATTTTTATCAGTGGTGTGGGCCAAGTTTCAACCAGCAAGGGAAGAAGAAAATGTTCCCTATATCATTCTCTTCAGGCTCTAAAAATAATGTTTTTCTCTAATGGCCCTCTGCTGAATGGTACTCCAGAATTACTAGGTATTTTATCAATATTAAATAATGGTCAGTGCATCCATTTGATAGGTGTTATTAAAACCAACTCTCTAGGTATATAAACTTGGACCAACTAAACAACTTGACTGTGGATAAAAGTGAACCCCTGGCAGGCAGAGCTAGCCAAAGCTGTGACCTCCAATTTCTTACTCCAACCACTAACCCACATAGCAGGGATTCGATGCCTGTGCTTTAACAGTGGGTACTCTGGAAATACATTCCCTCTCTTGAAAAAATGTTCTGCATTTGAGATACAAAGTCCTATCCTGCCTTTTCCTCTGAAATGAGAACAATTTTCAGAAAAAAAAAAGAAAAAAAAAATTCTAATCAGCTAGCCTGCTTCTGAAATTTACTTGTCCCACTGAATTTCATCCTTTTTAAAGGGCTGACTAAAATCTGGACATGTGAGGAGTATTTCTCCTTTATTTCATAGACTTGTTTACCTTTGAGCTAGTTTCTGCCTTTTTCTAATGAGCTGACTTGGCTGCTAAAGCTGCTGGCATCCCCCGGGGCCCAGGAGCAAGGCGGTCATCTGAACTCTTCCCTTTACCCTGCTTTGCAACATGAATTTCAGGGGAATGGTTTCCACTATTTATTGGAACTAGGATTAAGAGTGGCTCTGTTTTGAGTGACAGACACTACTGGGGAACTGTAAAAGCCTTCATTTTCACTAATTCCTTTCTTCTCACACCGCTCAGAGAGCGTTGTAAAGTTGTACCACTGTTAAGAGTGAGAAACAACCCCACTGCAAAGCAGTGACTTTAAAGAACCCGGCTGCCTTTTGGCATCTAGGCATTTGGGCTAGGATAGGCTTAAAACCTTAAGCCCGCTCTGCTGCCTGTGGAATACTTGTGGAAAACAAAAATAATGCTTTCCTGTTCTTCCCAGGACCAGCTATGTCTGTTACAGCCACCTCACTGCACAATGTTGTCTAATCCTGATATCCCTTCAAGCTAAACTGATCACCAAGCAAAGGCAATGAAAACCCAAACTTTCAGTAGTAGCTTTGGATCTCTGCAGCAATCTGGGTTTGTTTGGCCATCTTTGTTTGTGGCTTTTAAGTGTCTGCCCAGGCCCTGAAGTTTCAAGTGTAAGCTACTAATTTATTACAAGCTTTGCACTTTAAACATTTTTTTTCACTTAAAGTTCTACTGTTACTGTCCAACTTCTGCTCATGCAGCAATGTAGGTACAGACTAAACTGGGATATTGGTATTTCTGGAGGATATTGTTTAGAATTAAACCAAAACAAAAACCAACAAAAAAACCCTAGCTTGTGGTGAGTGCTTTGTTTGCAAATCATTTTTGGTACATCTTACCTGGACTATCTCCATCTCCTTCTTTTCCACTGGCTGGTTGTGACAGATTCCCAAAACTAATAAGCCACCCTTTCTTCTAACAAGAGGAAGGCTCTGGGTCTGCCATAATTGCTCCTAGCATCCTGGCTCTACCTGGAGTGCTTTCATCTCCTGGAAGGAGTCCAGTGTCTGCTCTGCAAACCACAGTGCATAGCTTTGGTTGTTAAAAATACTAAAGATTTACTTTCTCAAATATACCTGTATAGGAGTTCAAGACTTAACAGTTCCTACTGGCATATAAAGCAGAGTTATTTGGTTTTGACTTTATGCTTGATGCCCGTTAACATTTTGATTAAGAAATTATATTTTACAATAATTTCTTTAATAACCCTAAGCTCTGTCTTTTTGCACAATAGCATTTTAAGTATTTATAGTGTATTTTAATACAAGACAACATAGAATGTACTTTTCCTCTTGATCCCCTTGTTCTTCTACTTCTCTTTAGATGAGAGTTGCTTTGTGTATTTACCCTGACGGATTTGGTATAAGTATTTCTGGATTTGTATTTGTAATTTTTGTTGGTTTGGTTTTCTTTAAGAATAACAACTTTGAAATCCCAGGTAAAAAGTGCTGTGTAGTTGAAAAGCTTGTTATAATTTTATAATGGAGAAAAACTGCCAGTCTTTGTCTCAAACCAGGAGTTTGAAAAATGGGAATGTATAAATTACAAAAGGTATTAGATTTATTGCCTCCACAACCAGCATACTTCTGTGGGGCTGAAGAACTTACAGCAGTGTCTGGCTGCAGTCCTGAAGGGTGTCTGCTGACCAGGCTGCTTTCTTCTCCATCTCATCTTGCTTACCCTCCTTACTTTTGGTAAACTCATTGGACTTCTGATAATGCTGTACATCCAAGCATGGGAAATAATTTTAGGCACTTTGTCTCAAAATTTCCTTCTCTGAAAGATAACGGGTAACTCTGAGAACATAATCTACTGTTACCACCAGTTGCAGGCTGGATGTGACCCAATAATCTGGCTCACAAGTTCAGAGGCATTGGTCCCATTAAATGTTGTGTTTTGCTTTGTTTTTTTTAAAAGGTACAAACCAAAACAAACCACAAAATTTAGTAAGTTGTTGCTTATATGTTTTTTCACTAAAGCACTGATTTTGTTTAATTTTCATATTTGCTCTTTTTCATTTAACTGCTGCCTGCTATGTTGTTATCAGCATCTTCATTGCTGTAGAAGAGTTTTGGCTGCGTAGCGTACACACTAGCTAATGGAGGCCTGATCATGCAGGGCACTCGTGCAGCGAGAAGCAGTCTGCCTGCATGGGCCATGCAGGATGCCTGTATTTTTCTGTCAGCTGGATGTAAGTCATGGTTTGTATGTAGTTTCTGCTGAGAAGTCTTGGGAGGGAGAGAATGGAACTGAAATGCACTTCTTGTCAATGCTCTGCATATTTGTATGAACTCCTATACATCTATGTACTCAGAAAAATACCCTGCGATTTACATTGCCAGCAAAGCCATCTGTAGATAATGAGTAGCCAATCCTTTTAATATACTGCTTCCGTATGATCTACAGTGTAAAAATTATTTGTAGGAAGGTCTTGGCAAATAATTTTTGAGAAATTAATACATCTGTAAAAAACTATGACAAAACTTAACAAAAAAAAATTAAGATTGGAGTAAATTACAAGTTTTACTTTGAAAATCCTTTCCTTCAGAACACCTTCATTTCATGACTCTGTTGTGCTGCTTTCCAATCTTTAATAAATGTATCAATAATATAATTCATAAATAGAGATTTGGTTATTCCGGTATTAATTTTCCATCATGTGTGGAAGAACAGATTTTGGGTTTATATTATTTCTCCTCTAGCAGGAATATGCATGTATGTTTCTGGTTACATGCATGAGTGCTCACAGCTATCTATTTTCCTTGTTAATATCTGTGAGACGACTCTTCACAATGCCTTGTGAAAAAGCACATAAACTCTATTGTGGTCTATTCTGTTAACTTATCAGCGTAGTGAAATTTCTGAGGGAGGGAACAGATTTTTATTTTTTTTTTTCCCAAAGAAACTGCACTGCTTTAACTGAGCAGTTGATGCTTTTTATCTCAATGTCGGTCTATGCTGTCCTTAACTTTTCACTAGTTTCCAACTAAAATGTTTATGGTTATTATAAAGGAATTATTTAGTATAGACTACAGTTAGCTAGAATTTTTCAAGTATTGTACACTATAAATCTTTGAATTGACTGAAGCTATATACTCTGACAGCTTTCTCCAAGTATACATCTTCCTACATCTATCTCGCCTTTTTTTTTTTTTTTTTTTTTTTTTAACAACACAAGTCAAGAAAGCCTTAGAAGGAACACTGAGAAAAAAGACTCGGGGAGGAGGGGTGAAGAAATGTTTTAATTACCGTTAGGTAAAAACTGGTCTTGGTTATTCTAAAAATAACAAAACCAGAAGTATTGCATGCCAGCATTTATTTCATGATGCTTCATGAAACAATTTACAATTGAAAAATTTAAAACAGCTGCTGAATTTTAATGTGCATTGTTAGGATAGATTTTTATTTTTTTTTAAATTGTTATTTCCTTTCTCTAAAAACTTACAAAGTATTTTCCTCTGCTTTGAAGCAGTGTATTTTGAAATACCTGAATTTGCTGCCTCCTACTTCAGGCTATATCTGGCTTAAGGATAAAGTGAGAAATCACTCAGACTTTATCCAGCAGCAATTATTATACTTAGCAATTGCCAATTTCTTTTTTTTCAGGCTTAAAAAGTGGCTATTGGAATGGTGCCTCCCAGTTGTTTGTTTTAATGACTGGTTACTTAAGACCCAGTGATTCTGTTGCTTGCTCTGTGTGGACAGTAAGTTAGTTTCCTGGAAGGCTTTTGATGATCTGTCAGCAGTTAACTCAGCTATCCCTTCCCAGTTTTCACCCAACACAAAATATGGTATAAGTGTAATGGGCTGTGTTTTTTTTCATTTTTTCAGTAACTTATGATTAGGTCAGATTCATTAGAAAAATGATGTACAAATATGCCTAGAAGAAAAATCAATTTCTAATTTCTAACAACAAAAAAAATTTTACCATGGAAAAATCTCTTTCATATTATTCTTCTTTGACTGTCTTGTCCAATAGCTGACACTTCATATTAGATTTTTGAGATTTAGCTCAAGCTAGATTGTCTTGCAGAATTTGTCCAAAACCCCTTGCTTTTACTGTTAACTTGGGGATCTGTAGGGATATGTAAGGGAATTCATCATTCAGATGACTCTGTGCATGACCTAATTTTTTTTTTTCAGTGTCTTGCTCTACTGTCATTAAATCTCAGTGCTACAGAAGCCTGAAATTTTAGCTATAGATTTGAAACATTGCTAAATTGCATAGCTATTGAGATGAAAGGGGTTAGTTTAGTTTAGCCTCTTGAGTGTACGTGTCAATGGAGGCTATGTATTGGTAGAATAATAAACCGTATATATTTATCCTTTGGCCTAGCATTGGCCACAATGCAGCTTATATAGACAGCAACACAGCAGTTTTTTTCCAATCAGTAAACCACAGACCTTAGTCTTACTCTTGTAGGACCACAATTCTCCAGTGTGAAGAGAAAATCATGTAATTCTAACAGTGTTTGGTACACAGCATCTGTACAACCATATGACTGTACCAAATGAATGCATGGGTACTTGTGTTTTGGAGTTTTGACCACTTGCTTTTCTTAAAATATCAATTCTTAACCTTAGCTACAGTAGCAAATAGTCAATGAATATCTACATTTAAATAGTTTGGCCAAAAATAGTGCATCTATGTCTATACAACTATTAAACACACTCTGTAAAATATTTGCTACTGCAGTGTAAACTTCTTGTAATTACCTATTACAATTTCTTTCTTACTTTTGACTCTGCTGTAGAAATACAAATTACTTATGTTAGTAAGCAAAACCAAGGTAAGTATAGATCAGTAGTTATATAAGGTGGAGAACTGAATTTTGGTGTCAGAACTATGTACAATGGGCCTCTTGTAAGTGATTGACAGTGTTCCTATACTGCTGCATTAAAACAAAAAAATCCCTTTGCTGCTCTGCAGGATGTTTAAAGCATTGTGTGTTAGTAAAGCCTGCTATTTTGAATAAGTTTCATATCAACACCAGAAAATATTTGACCTGACTTTGTTAGTTTTGAAGTAAAAGTCAGGTTTGGGAATGTTATCTTCTTTGCATCTTGGATAACTAATCTGGAGAGGAAGGGCTATCTTTACCTATCTCAGAAGACTGTTTTAACTCGAGATGTGTTACCATGTGTAAAAAAATGTGAGATCTTGTAGGAACACTCTCTAAAAGTCTGAGTTTTCACAACTCATGTTTTGGCTATTTTTCCACTTTCGATTCAGTGCCCAAACTTCTCCCCTTCTTTGGGGAATTTGTTTCCACTGCTGTGCCTGCCAATCTTTTCTCTGCTCCCCCCCCCCGCTTCCACCCCTCATCCTGCAAAGAGCTTGATAAACTAAGAAATTAAACCTTTTAGCTGCTGAAGTATCTTCTTGGAAATTAAACTTTGAAAAGTATGTTACTGCTTGGATTAAGAAGGGCTGCATTGTTGCTTAAAGAGCTCCCACAAATGGTGTGTTGAAGCATCTCATAACGAACAATGGATACTGGGAAGGAAATTAACAGTGACCCATTGATTTCTTGCTACACTTCTGAACTGTTTGTCTGTTTTCAGCTTCTAAATAGTGAATCAATACACAGTAAAATCTTGATCTTGAAGAATAATTGCTGGTATGCAGCAGCACATCTTGTGGTTAGAGCGATAGATGGGTCTTGGGAAGAGCTGTATTCCTATCACTTGTTCAGCCACTGAACTACTCTATGGCCTTAGGACAATCCCTTAGCTTCTTTCTTTTCAGTTCCTTTGTCCATTTTTTTAGTTATGTTGTCTGGCCTTTTTACCAAGGGACTATGCCTTGTTCTCTGTTTTGCCAAGCTTGGCACAAGGCTTGGCTGTGTAGTCCAGTCACATCTACGTAGATCTATCTACTGTGTCTATTACTGTAGTCCTATAGGTCAGTTTCTAAGATCAGAAATGATCATATCATGTAGTTCGGTGTTGATAGGATGTATAAGGTTCACCGTTCGCTTTCTTACCTCGACCTGTAGCTATTTCATTCTCTTGCGCTTTGTTTTACGATGAAGAGTAAAGTAGTTAAGTGCCTTTATAGTTTAAATTTTCCACCCTACCTTGAGGCTGGACAGAGGGAGTTCAAATAAGATTAAATATTTGGGAAGACTAAGCATAAAACCTGCCACTGAGAACATTCCAGTTTTAAATCAACTTCATATCTACTGTGCCTAAAAGTCATATGCAAAATGCTGCTGTGAATTTTCGGGTACACTGGTAACAGTCCCACTGGACAGGTTTGGGGTGAAATAGGGCGGCTTTGTGGTACTCCCCTTCAGGTCAGAGTTGTTAACCTTAGCTACAGTAGCAAATAGCGGGGGGATGGGGGGGAGGGTGTCTTCTCCTCTACAGTAAATGCAGCAGATATGTCCTAGCAGGATCATGATAAGGAAAAAGGTGACATGAAAAGGAGGGTAATAGCTTTCCTTCACTGTTATGTTGGTTGTAGTGCAAAGGAATAGGAGGGAAAAATGAATTGCTCTTTTAAATGTTTTCAGGTTAATTCCTTGGCTTGACAAATGTTGCTGAAGTATTTTCATAGTGTTTGAAAAACAGTCTATGGTGAAGAGCACAAAAAAAGTAGAAAGTGCTCCTTGGAAAAAAAAAACAAAAGAAAACAAACAAAAACACAACCCAAATCCAAACAAAACAAAAACCAAATGAAAAGCCCTAAACTGATCAGTTCTTCATCCCATTTCAAATTATCAAGAGCACGGAGTATAAATTTGCAGCTGACCTGGAACGCGCCAGGGTTTGTGAAACAAACAGAAGAATCAAGGTCAGAAATAACCAATTGGAAAAATACGGTGATCAAAAGAAAAAGGGAATGCTATATATTGTACCCAGAAAATAGACTGTTTGCCTCTTGGTAGTCAAATGTAGGTGTTCAGGAGGTTGCCTTCACCCATATACCTCTTTCTTGCCACTCATTTGGCTCTTAAATTGCTTAGAGAAGAATTTTTAAACATGTAAAGAGGTTTCACGACAGGATCCGGGGTATTTGCAAGCTCAAATACTTCCTGCCCCCATGTCAGCAGTAGTATGTAGCTTTGTGCAGGCACGGAAGACCTGTTGATCAAGGATTTGATAGTGTGTTTTCTCATGAGTGTTCTCTGGTGTATTTTATTGATGTGTGGTTTATTCCCTTTCAATGTACTCAGTATTTTTCTTGGGAAGGAATAGAAAAAAAAAAATCTCTGTTATAGGACTCTGCCAGTTGTCTACAAAAAGACTTACCTAATTAGTTGACCACTCAGCCCTGCAGACATGGCTGGAATATGGTTCAGTTCCCTCGGGCTTGCATTTTAGCACTGGGTTTAACCGTTTCATTGTGTGTGCTCATATTTCTTCCCTTCTGCTGTGAAGTAGCAACCTTATTAAAAATACACTTGATGTTACTAGATACCTTAGTGGATAATGGGATTTTATGTAGAAAAGTGAATCAAAAAATTCACCTCAAAATGCTGTGAAGAAGGTCTAACTCTTTGTGGAATTTAAAGCTGGCAGAGACTATAGAAATGTTTATTCTGACCAACTGTAATATGCAAGCTATTGAATTTTGCCAGGAATTGTAAAATTTTTCTAATATCTTTGGCTAAAAATATCTGCCCTGCAACAGGTAGGGCATCAACTCCAGTGATTAATCACTCTCTGCATTGAAAGTGGCCTCAGCCACTAGTTAAAAGTTTGATTTTTTTTTTTTTCCCCTCTTTTTTTTTCTTTCCTCTGAGGTAAAGAGGTTTTTTTAATTACACAGCACTTTCTTTCTATGTAAGTTCTTTTGTCCTGTAATCACATTGCCTTTTCATTTTGCTTGATTAAATAGTTTGAGACCTTTATTACTAAGTAAAAAAAAAAATTCAAAAGTTTTTTTATTTTAATTTTTAAGTGTTTCCTTTCTGCTACCCTGCCTCCGAACTTCAGCTGGTCTCATTAAAACGTGGATGTCAGCTGCACACAGTATTGCAGTTCACCTTGCCAATACCGTATATAGAGATACACCACTTTCCCACTAAAAATCAGCACGTCTACTCTTGTTTGTATAGCCAAGAAATTGGATTGCCTGGAGCAGGTGGAAGGATCGTGCTGGTTCCAAATGCCTTTTAACAGGCACTGATTTCCAGGATAGTGTCCTTTTGTCAGCCCAACTGCATTCCTTGCTTTTGGGTATCAAAGCTTTGTATACCTTCTGGGACTTGCAGGAATGATTATTTTTTTTTTCTTCCTTCTTCCTACAGGTAATTAAGTGGATTGGGGAAGACAGGGATTTTTATCATCTGCCTTCTCAAAAACCACCTTAAAGTAAAACTTGAAGTTAAGTCTCTAGAGTCTGAATCCTTTAACAACTTCCATATTCTTCTCTTCCCTGTCTCTCTGTACACTTAGTCTCAAAGCTGAGGACAGACCTTCTCCATGTTACCAGTTTAAAGTCAGGTAATAATATGGTGTGTTGCATACCACACTTGCAAGAAGTGCATGGAAAGATAGGAAGATGAATGATCTACTTTAGCACATGCAGTTGTTAACTTTGACTTTGTCATGTTTATGTTAAATCAAGGCAACTCTTAAGGAATAAATTGACCAAATTAGCACATACATGGGTAACCTTCCTCCACTCCTGGTTGAAGCCTACAGTTGGAAAGTGATAATGAAAGGCTCACAGGGTAGAGGAGTGATACTTTACACCTTATGGGAAAATGCTATCAAACATGCTCTCACTTTCCAAGATGCTTCCTCCTCACCCTACCTACTCCATTCCTCTCTTCACATTCAGTACATACTATGTTTCATGACAATTTAGTTTATGATCAATATCATTAGCTTGGTTCTTGCTCATATTTTGAGGTGGCTTCAGTTTCCATGCTTCTCCAATAAGACAGTTCTTACAAACTTATGTTTGAAATGAAGAAATAGGTTAGACATTTCCAAGCCTCACTGTGTTGTTGTCTGTAGGTTCCCATTTGGAAGGTTCATCTATGCAATAATTACACTCCTAAAAAACATAAATGGAAGGTGACAGAATAATGAAGACTGATTTTTTTTTTTTTTCCTAATCAGTTTACTTGCTCCAGAAATTCCATTTCATCAGCTGAAAAAGCAAGAAAAATCTTCCTGAACACTTAACAAAATAGAAATTGCTGGCTCATATTGCAGTGCTGAAATTTAGGCCTTTTTCATTGTACTCCCTCGATCTTGGTAAAAGAGAGATGTTTTACTCAGAGCAGCAAACTAGATACTATAAAGCTTCCTGTAATGAGAAATTAAGGTAAGTTATCGAGCTGCACTTAAGCTTTTTCAAGCATTTTTATTCTTTTTTTATATAATCTTTGGTTCTATTTACACACAGAATGCAACTATTTGATGTATATGAAGAAAAATGTAAAGCAGAGCCTGCCTGGAAACATTCCTGCTGCAACAGTACTCACTGCTGCTAAGTGCCATAGGGTAACTATGGAAGTGTGTCCCGAGGTACTAGTGTGTGAGTTACTAATGTACGTCCTAGCAGCCCTACTGGTGAGGTGGTTTGGGGGGAAAACCCAAGGGGACAACTAGTTCAAATTTCTCCAAGCTCTCTGAGTGGATATTCACAGAAGCAGGATTTTGTCTAGCTCTTCTAACTAGTGGCTCTTAATAAATTACCAGAGGCAATTTTGTTGAGTATTTAACTGGTTGGGACAGGAATACTGGAAAATGTAATGCAAGGGGAAAAAATGACACCACAGCTGTGCAAACAATGCTAAGATGTTCTTCATACCCTTTCCACATTGATTTGCATCAACCCCTGCCTCATGCGGTCAGAAAATGTAGTAAGTTGTATATACTTGATGTGCAGAAAATAGATAC
The DNA here is from genome assembly GCF_000737465.1 of Haliaeetus leucocephalus. Classification (NCBI taxonomy): domain Eukaryota; kingdom Metazoa; phylum Chordata; class Aves; order Accipitriformes; family Accipitridae; genus Haliaeetus; species Haliaeetus leucocephalus. Next base: position 6,110,766 of record NW_010972665.1, read on the forward strand.
TCTTCTAATGTGGATTATTATGGGCATAACTTATTAATGATCATTTAAAGAGCACACTGAGACTCATTCTATTACAGCCCCTAGGGCATCAGCAGTAGTTTGAGGGTCCAAGAGGATTGTAAACTATGATCAGCACGACACATACCAGTAGGTGTATCTTCAACAGAGGAACTGCCACAGGGCTATTTTTAGTGTAGCTATCAGATGTCTTAGGATGGAAAATTGCAGAGCTCGGTTCCAAAAGATCCTACAAAGCCAGACAGGATGACCTCAAAAATATAAGTAGATTTTTAAGACTGTACCAAGCATGAATATGTTCTCAGAAAGATGAAGGGCAGTTTTTGCTAGTCACGCAGGAGAGAGAGGGGATGCTTTCCCAAAATTGTGGTAAATCATAAATTCTTTACATTTGTTTCAGGGTTTGTTTCTTTTCCTCAAAGTTCATGGGATCCAATCCTAATACCTTCCTAATTTACACCTGCATCATGTAATCTCCTACCTATTTTAAGCCTTGTCTGTACAGACTGAGATGGTACATTACTGCCACGTAGAGTTCAGTGCCGGCTACTGTATGTTTTTTATAATAATTTATACTACCAATGGTAATCAAGAGATCCTCACACAGGACTGCTTTCACTAATCATGCATATAAATGGATGCCGTTTTTTTAATTCTCTTACATGCATATTCCAACCAATAAAACAGGATACTATTAGTCATGTGCAGCTAAGGCTAAAATAAAATGTCCAATAGCATATATATGTGATAACTGCCACATTTATTTGGAATATAGAATGCATATGCATATACAAATGCATAGACACATACTCTGTGTAACTACACCGAATTGCATACTACTGAAGAAGCATATGCTGAAGATTGTAATGAGAGAAGTAACTAACTATGCTGCAAAGCATGGCATGTGGCTCCATGTTCTTAATTTTAGTAGTATCTAATCTCTCTGTGGCAGTAATGCAGCAGCTCAGTTTCCACAGTCAGGTGTAACCTCTTGTTCAAGTCAGGCCTGATTACATGAGAATAGAAAAAAACTAAAGGTATTTCTTTGAAATTCATTCCCAAACTCATATAAAAGCATATGGGAGAATGCTTACTTGGAATGAAGAAAAACGCCAGTTTATTTGAGGATAGAACTTAAATATTCTCTTGCTTCACCAGTACCATGTCATGGGTTGTATTTTCTGGAATATGTTGGTGTTGGTTTTCTGAGGTTTTTCGACCCATCTTGGGTATGGAGGGAAAAAAATTGTTTTACTTTTGAAGTCATAGTCATAACTATTGAGTGGCTGCATAATTGTAGTTCTGCATAAGAGTTTTAATAGCTCAGTCTTGTTGTTTTCATGCAACAATAGATACAAATTTTATTTTAATCCAGGAAACAACTGAACAAAGCCCAGATATTGGTGACTGGCAGCAAAATGTTACCTGAAAGTGTCTGTAGTCTGATACGTGTGCATCACACTTTACCAAATGAAGTCTGAGGCTCTATTTCCTGCAGTTTACAGGTGGTAATCCATAAGGGTGCTTGCAGGTTAGACTGTGGAGCATCTTAACTCCAGTTCATACATTACATTTTTTACTACTCATAGTATTAAAAAGGGTTATAGGATTGTAACTGTTTGTTTTATCGTCTATCTGGGCCCTCTCTGCAAATCAACACTTTGAATGATGGTAATGTGATCTCCCCGTTTCCTGTTCTAAGCTTTTTACCGCGCTCCCCAGCTGGAGTTTCTGGCTCTTTCCTGTTTCAGAGTGTTCTGTGTATGGTGACTGTCCGTATTTGTGAGTTTGCCTTTCCCTACCCTAAAGATTTTGTTGATAAAATGTTAGCGCTTTTCTGTTGCTTAATTTTCTTCCTTCTCCTTTGGCAGTTTTCCTCAGCTCTTGGCTGTTCCATTTCTTTGTCTAAGCTGTCCAGCAGGAGATATTCTCATTCTGGGTACATTTCTCAGAAAGGACAACTTTTGTTGCCTCTCACAGAAGCCTCATAGAAATCCACACAATGTTTTCTTTTCAACCAACAGCCTATGTAAATCTGTAGGATCCAAAGGAGTCTTCCTTCTATCAAACTGAAGCAGAGATGAAAGTCTTCTCTTTAACCTTACCCTCGACCTTTCATTACACACCATATTAAGCAGTTAATTATCAATTTATTGTAATTACACTGAGGACTGAGGTTTGGGGTTTTTTGTGTGTGGTTTTGGGGGGTTGGTTTGGGGGGGGGGAGGGGGGTGGTTTGTTTTTTTTTCTCCTGCCAAAAGTGCTGTGCCCCAGTCTTGAACTGCAGACATTAGACGGCCTGTTGAATGGAAACCTCAGTGCTTGTGGAATTATTACACATATAAAGTGGCTTTTGTACCTAACCAGTAATAGGATCAGTAGCCATGTCAATTTAAATGATAATTTATTAAGGATAGGATTAGTAAGAGCTCACTTGACTTTGGGAGTGGAGTTAGAACGTTGGTCAAAATCCCACCTAAATCTCCTGTGACTTCTCTTTAGCTTGTCCTAGTTTCGTTGTGTTCAGCTGGTCATTTAGCAGATGTTAAAATTACACATACTGAATTAGGCACTGTATTGCGGGGGCGGGGTGGGGGGTTGGCTTTGTTTTTTGTTTTGGTTTGGTTTTGGTGGTGGGTTTTTTTGTTGTTTTTTTTTTTAAGTTAGTAGGGCTTACTACTCCCTTGAAACTTTCAAGCTGTCTTAAAAGCAGAAATGCATTGCAGCTATAGTAGCAGCTGCTATTTTCTCTTGTTCTAAGCATGCATTCTCTGCCACTCTATTCCTACCCCTCTGCATATCCAGTTTCCAAGGGAGAGCTGTTAAAGCGTTATCTTGAGGAGAGATTTTCCCTACTTCACTGGGCCTTTCCTGACTAGAAATCCAAGTGGATTTTGAATGTAAACTTTCTTCAAAAACATCAGGAATTGTTTTGCGGAATATTCTGAAGCAAGTCCTTTACTCACATAACTCAGCTTGGGTTTTGTGTGATTTGGTCATGTTAATCTATTATTACCCATTAGACATTAGTATCTAATATGAATACTAGATTGCTTTAAAAATAAATAGTGTCTTACTCCTTATATATCAATAAAGAAGGTAAGTAATTCTGGTCAATAACTTGTATCTAATAACCTGGCTGCACTACTAAAGCCTCCCCCTGTCAACACCAGATCCTGGAAAAAACATTTTTGAAAAGCAGTTGCTCAACTCTTCTATTTCTGATCATATAGGTAGAATTGAGAGTCTAATCTGACACAGATGGTAAGGAAACTGTTTCTTAAGCTTCCACTACTAGGACTGTAGAGTTTCAATTGATAAGCTTCAAACAAATTTTAAAAGCCTGGAGTGTAATTAATTCAGGGTTGAACTCAGGGTTAGAAGCCATAGATTGCAAATGCAAGGTATAGTGGGAGATAACACTGAACAAATGTTTATTCTATTTTTAAACTTGTGTACATAGATGAACCACGGATTTTTAAAAACATGAATTGAAAGTACGTCATGAGCCGACTGTAGAAGAAAACAGGAGCAGAATATTAGTAAAATATTGAGATAATACCAGATTGAGAGGAAACTGTGAATGTTAGAATGGGCTGAGAAATAACTATGGAAATAAGATGGTTGAGTAAGAAATTAACAAATCTGATTTGCCATGGATCGTTGCAGCTTATATGCCGTGATTCTTTTATGGAAGGATAGTTAGAAACTAAAAAATACAGGAAGGTGGCAATAATGTCATAGCTTTGATATGTTTATTCAATGTTCTGGCAATGAAATACATATGATGCAAGCTTGGGGTTTTAAGTGTAGAAGGTAGTGATCAAAACTGGTCATTGAATTGATATTCAGTACCCAGTTACTATATTTGGATAATATGGACAGACTAGAAAATATATGCAGAAGAAAGATTAAGCACCCAGTTAGCGCTTCATACAGTAAGTACATCAGTAGAGCCACGAATAGGGAATTCATTTTTTTTCAAACCCTCAAAGGGTAGAAGTGTCCCTGCAGAGAATTCAAGGTAAATGCCAGCAAATACTTGATGTATGCAAACATTGGTGACTGAAGTGAGTAATTGAATGGTGGTATAATAGAGACTAACAGGTTGTAGTAAGGAAAGGGAAACTTTTCTACTCTGCTGATGGTGAACTCTGTTAGACTGCAAAGATAGAGGCAGCAGAACCACTTTTTCAGATGCAACAGTAGTTTGGCTGGGGCATGAGTAAATATACAGTTGGGATCATTCTCATTGTGGCATGGAATACAACTAGATGAATCAATGATATTTCTTCCCCATTTCTAGCATCTATGATGTCACTCCTGTAAAAATACTTCATTACAGAAAAATAGATAAAAACCTCTCCTCTGATACATTTCTTCAGTGTACTGCAGGGGTGGAAAGTCACCATGTTGAGGTGTCAGAGTCCTGGAGAGTAAAACCTTCCTTTACTATGCATCATAGGCAATGGCAGGCTGTGATGCGGGCCGCGATGGTAATTAGGTTTTATGGCATGTGTATCTGTGGTCTTTTTACAACCTATTGCCAGAATGTACTATTTTAAGAGGTGAGCATATGCCTGTTGAGGATTGATCTGAGCTCACCAGCTAGGGTCTTGCATGCTACCAAACAGCTGTCAGAACAGGGAATTCGGCTCCAGTCCTGTACTGAATTTCATGCAAGCAGCCCCTGCACCCTGTTTATGGATCTGCCTGCACAGAGCTCGCTGGGGGATTGATTCAAGCAGGCATCAGGTTGGTTGTTCCCTGTAGCTGTTTTTCGTTGCGTGTGAAGTGAGATGGTCCATCTCTGGAGCTGGATACAGGCTGGTGGCTAACTGATGAAATATTCTGTTGCCAGGATCCTCGGAAATGCCAGAAAGAAATGATGATGTTTCTATAGGGTTTTTTAAATTTCTTGCTTCGAGTCAGTTTCCCAAGTGTCAAGTTTAGAGAGCAACGTCCTGCAGGACGATGCACTGTTTCCGGCTCAGCTTTGTCGATGTCTTCTTTTCCCGATTGCAGGAGCAGGCGAGCCGGGCGTCTCCAATGCAGAGCTTCCTCCCGAGCCATGATAACGCAGAAAAGCACCGGGAGGGAGGAGAGGAGCCGAGCCGAGCCGAGCCGAGCCCTTGCCCCAGCCCCTGTGCGGCTGGGACTCCCCGCTGGCTGCGGGGGCTGCAGCTCCCACAGATGAAGGCTGCCTTCATCCCCTCCTGCTGTTCTATCCTACCTACTGCAAGAGTTTTCTCACTGCAAAGAGTTTTGGTGATTGTGCACAACGATCCCAGTTTTGGGGGACTGTCATGTTCTGTCAATTAGTCAAAAGTCCTCCTTTATAATTCAGTTTCACATCCAGAGAATAGCTGTTTTTCAAGATCATGTCCCACACCGGGACCAACCCGACAATTTCAGACAATTTCTTTGTTACAGTTAAGATGCTTCAAAGATGCTCTCTGGCCAGACAGCAATAGAAATGTGCATGAGGGATGGATCATTCTGGTTTGAACTGTGATTCCAGCAGTCTTGGAAAAAGTGAGACCTATGCCAAGTCTTCAGGTGTAATGTCAATGATACTTGGCTGATATAAACCATCTTAAAATTATAGGCACCTCCTCTGCACCAATTTCATAGATCATCACCAGGCCTTTCAGATGGATGTCTAAATCGCATCTCCACTTGACCTGATTAAAAAAAACCCCAAACTGTGTTTCTCACCAGTTGTTTCCTTTACACTTCTCTTTGTAATTTCCATGCTTTTGGTGTTGCCCTTGCTTTAAAAAGATCCTTTTAAAATACAACATATTAACAGAAGACTCTTGAAGATGTTACTACCTTTGAAAACACTACTTTATCTGCAGTATAGCAGAGAAACAGAGTTATGGTAAATCACTGGAATGTTTGACCTCTAAATAACTTGGAACTTTCAGAAAATTGTATGGGGTGAGGAGCCACCTGCCATTTTGAGCATAGGTGAAGCAGTTTGTGGAAAAGGAATAGTGATGCCAGTTTTTAATGGCTGGTTCAGGAACTGCTGCCTGAGTACCTCTGGGTTTGTTAGAAAGGACATGTCTGTCCTGAGTCTCTGGTAACTTCATATTACCAGACTCAACAAGTGCTAGAGAAGCTACTCTGATACTGTGAAAATCGCCTTGACTAAGCAAAAGACAAAAATAAAATGCTATGTCTGATCACTTTACATTTAGGGATTTGAAAACCCAGTTTAAATCCTGAGGTGGATTGAATTCAACTTGTTTCAGCTGTGGGCCTGAGTTCAGGTTCTGAAGGACTCAATAGAAAGATGACAAAGGTTTCAGGCAAGAGAGCTTTCCTTCGACTTTGTACTGTCTGACTGTGTTGCAATAGTACAGTAGTAAATCAGCTCAGAAGGCTTATACATACAGCTTGTGTCTTTGAAAAAGCTTACTGTGTTGTCATGTGCAAAACAGGAAACGTGTAATGGTATGAACCCCAGAGGAGCCGATCCAGGGCAAACTCTCCTGACCTTGTGGAAAACACATCCATCCCAACCTCGCAGTGAAATGGAAACATACATGTTAACCACAGAAGTTAAGAAATATCCTTGTCTGCATTATGTTGCTTTAATGTGGAAAGTTTTTTACATGAGAAGCTGAGTGACGACTAACACAGCCTGCAAGCTGATGCCACCATGCAACTCTCTTCATGTTGTTTTTCTTCTTCTTAGAAGCAATATCATACCCCGTTTGTTTTCATTTTGCAAGCAAAGTGGTATTTTGGAGTGAATGACATATACTTTCAAATTTACATACTATTAGATATTGTTGCTGTCCCCAAAGAGTAAGCAAAATGTAAATACCAAGGAGGGAGAGACATGATTCAAATTATCCTGAGCAGGCAAAAGCTAGATCGTTAGTTAAAACTGAGTAGACATTTGATTGAGAACAGATATTTTGCTCCAGAAATGATCTCTTCTGGACCAGTTCTCCACTCTATGTAATTTTGCACCTGTCAGAATAAACACAAGGCATTCTTAAAACCAAGGGACATTTCACTCTTGACCTGCACAGGTATAACAATAGGATCCAAATCCTGTTCCTTAGCGATATCTCAGGCCACATTTCTTAAAATACAAGGCCAAGGTTTTATTTCATATTAAACTAGAATTACAGGAGGAATACACTATTTGAAACCCAAAAAGCTACATTCTACTTTCCATATAAGCTAATAGTTACAGTTAATTTATTTCAAAAAGGTCTGGGAATAGATTTAAAGTTAGAAACCATGTAAATTTTGGAAGTTTTATATATTCCAACTATAAAGCCTACTATATAGAGATGTGCTAAATATTTATGGACAGACTAGTATTAATATCTTCCTTTAAAATTTTAGTTGTTTCAGTAGTGTGTGTCTTCACCTACTGATTGAAACAATATTACTTTAGCAGCCTTTCTGTTAAATACAATGCTGAAGTTATTCAGTGCAACATAAACCTTTAGCTCTGAAGTTTAGTCTGTAAACACTTGAAAGGTTGGAATGTTTATCCAAAATAGCCAGACATGCAAAACTTGCAAAGCTGATCTGTTTGCAATGTTAACAAGGAGTAGAAAATGGAGAGTTTTGCTCGTCTGAAAGCGAAGAAGAAAAAAATCTCATATTTAGCTCCCATCAACAACTAGGTTCAGTTTTGTTTCAGTTCTGAGTTTCCCTGGCACTGGTTTGCCCTTCATGAACTGATTTCAGAAGAGAATTGGTTGGTATTAGGACTGCTGCTGGAAACTCAGTGTAAACCCAGGTCCCAGTGAAAGGAGGGGAGGGGACGGGACTGATGCAGGTAATACTGCTTTTCTATTTTTATTTTTATTTTTATATTTTTGAAGGGCTCACTGTGGTATATCAAGCTGAAAAAAATCCAGAGATTCAGGAGTTGCTTCATGAGCACTTAAGTCTTAACTGTCATAAAAATGGCAATTTCTGTGAGAAGGGAGGAGCTACTGTCACACAGATGTGACCATAACCTCGTATTTTTGTCCTTATGATAATGCTAGTAAGTCATCATACCTCTAGGCAAGTAGACGTGGTTGCTCCTCAGTTCTTGTTTTGGTTGCTTAGTATTTCCACAGAACTCTGGTAGCCCTGGCAATATATTGTACTTGTAAAGAGTTTACTTTGGTGTAGTAAGTACAAATGTTATTTCTGCTTATTCTTTGCCTTCCTTCAATGCACTAAGATGCTGAATCCAAGCTAATCTGGAACATGATTCATATCATTATCGGATCAGCTGTTGAAATCCTCCCATCAAGTCAGAAGGGAACTGGCCATTTCACATAGAGGGTAAGCAGCAGAAACAGTAACAATCCAAACAATGTCTCCAAAATATTAAATTAACATTTTCATAGTTCAAAAGAAAGTTTGGTTCATGTTGTGACAGAACAGCAAGTGAAGTTGGAAAGGTCTTACTGTATACAAGTTAGTTCAGTTGTGATTAAAATTGCACAATATTTTAATGAAATTACAATGTAGAAGCTGGATGATTTTTTTAAATTTTTTTTTTCCAAACAGCAGCAGGGGTTAACTGAATAGCTGCTGTTTGACAAACTCTGACTACAACATCAGGAAAGAACTCAAGTTCTTGAGTTTTACAGTTAAACATTGATTTGCCAACAGAGGGGAACTATATAGTTATCTGACATAATTCTTCTCAATGTGTTTAAAAGTAATTACTCCCATCGATGTTTCATAGCTGTGCCCATAGATATAATTGCCGTAATGACACAAACGGCCGCTTGAATTCTCCAGTGCACTCCTAGTGATTGCATGGCTGATACTGCCCCATGTTTTGATCTGCTAAATACCCTGAGGTGACTTTATTTTGCAAACCTTTTTCATTCTTGCTATTAGTGCAATGACGGTTGCGCAGCAGGGACACAGTCATTATTTGAAACCTTTGTGAATATTCACTTCCATAAAGTTTTGGTAGACAGTAAAAGGACTCCCTCTATTGGCAAATCTGTGTGTAACTGTAAGATAAAATAAGAATTATGGTGTGCGTACATCTTCCTGGGATACTTGAATTTTGTGAAATCTCAGCAATTCGATTAACGCAGGTGAGATTAAACAAAGAAACAAACAAAACCAACCAGCCACAATCTGCAACTGAACTGTAAACTTTGACACCTCTGTAATTCTGACCTATTTACATCTGAGCATCACATAAAATATTTTTTTCTTAACACATTTTTCATTCCTTCAGTTCCTGAGGATTAAATTAAAACTGAAGGAAGCAGGAATGTCAGTGGCTCATATTTGTGCGTGTTAGATATTTGTGGAGGTGAAATAGCACAACTATTTAAAGAAAAGACAAAAAACCTTTCCCTGTTTCCAGGAGAGGGCTGTGACTCACCATGTAATGTATTTTAACAGACTTAAGGTGTGAATCTTACACATTAGCATCGAGCTGTGATTCCTTTGTGCTCTGAGCCACCTCAGATAATAGGTTTTGCTGATGGCAGCTGCTCTGTAAAAATCAACAAAGTATGGTTTTTTTTCATATTGCTCCTAAATATGAAACCGCAAGTCTAGTTCAGGATATAACGATGCTCCCTCCCTTACAACTTCAGTCAAAGGAGATTTGCAGGGCTTAAAGTAAGGGTGAGGGGTGCAATACAAACCAACCAACCAAAGAAGTGTTTGAGGCCAACCGTAACCATCTAGGACTGGCTGAGTTGGAGAAAGAAGGAAAAAGAGAAGAATTCCGTCCTGGGTTCAGCTGGGATACAGTTAATTTTCACAGGAACCTGGGCGGGGGGGCACAGCTGACCTGAACTACCCAAGGAGCTATTCCATACCATGTGACATCACGCTCAGTATATAACTGGGGAGCGGGCGGGGGGGCCCTCTCGGCTTTCGGTGGGGCAAGTGGCGGAGCCTCGCGTTCCGGGTGGTGAGCGGTTGCTCCGTGCATCGCTCGTTTTGTACATTCTTGTGTTAGTACCGTTGTTGTTGTTGTAACTTCTCTTCTTGTGTTGTCCCAGTAAACTGTCCTTACCTCATCCCTGGAGGTTCCGGGTTTTTTTTGTGGTTTTGTTGTTTTTTTTTTTCCTCTTCTCCTTTCTGATTCTCCTCCCCATCCCACCGGAGGGAGGCGGGAGGAGTGAGCGAGCGGCTGCGTGGTCCTTTATTACCGGCTGGGCTGAAACCACGACAAACTCCTTGGCAAAGGTGAATTACTGTCACACCTGAGCCTGTGTTTTGCACATGTTCCCCTGGCTCCAGGCGCACAGCTGCGGTGGAAGGACGCTGTTGGGTGAAGCTGCAGAACGGACCTGAGAGATGTGGCACGGCCATCCAATGCTATATGGCCGTGCTGCTCGCTCGCCGCAAGGAGACTCTCATTCCCTGTGTTTTAAAGGCAGGGAAAAAAGTGTGTACTGATTGAAAGTATCAGCTAAGTAGGCAATGTTTGTTGGAAAAACTCTCTAAATTTAGATCTGAATTTACCTTCTTCCCTTTATACGAATGCTGTCTCATTGCTGTCAATACTGAGAACATAAAATGGATTTTATTCAGTTTCAGTTAAATACTGTGTCATCCAGCTCTTTCAAGATCTGTTCCTAGTCCGTGGTTAGGGTGCTTACCTGGGAGGCTGGGACACCTATGAAAGGCAATCTTTCAGCGCTTGCTTTTCTTAATGGTTGCAGAATATTTTGAGCAATCTTGGGTAAAAGATCATCTGTGCTAAAGGTGGCTTAAATGACATGGTTTTTCCCTGAATGTGGGAAAGGTTCCCGAGTGAGTCAGGCCTGAGTCATGGAAAGATTATGCTACTTCTACGTATGAGACCTAGTTTATTATGTTCCAAGAGTTATGCCCCAAAGAAGTGTTTTGCCACAGCAGGACGCTGCTGCAGCTGGAGGCATGGTTTGAGGAGGTGCTGACCCATGTCATTACTGAGGTGAAGGAGCCCCTCAGAGCTTGCTGTGAACAGATGGCCCCTGTGGGCATTAGATTCGATGATCAGAAGGTCTGACAAGTTACACTTTTAACTACAGTTTGAACTGTGTTTTGGTAGTCTTGGGAATTTTTTTTACTGAGCCTTTTAATTTTGACAAGTAATTATGAAGAAGAATTGTATATATAGGACATTTATCTTTACGTAGTCCGCTTGGTTTTTATTCTCACGTTGAGGGTAGAGGAATGATATTTATCTCCAATTTTAGGGAAGGAAATCTGAAGCACGGGCAGGCTAAAGTCACATACTAGGCCTATAGTGAGCTAAAATTACCCAGATCTTGATGTTTGCCGAGTAGTCATATTTTCAGCTCCACAACTGTTTTGACATACTTAATATATGAATAAACATAGGCACTCCTTTCCCCACAAAACTAACATACAAATAAGAAAGAGGGGCATATAGCAGATGAGGGAATAGAAGGATATTTCAGTATAGTGTATCCTCACATAGGATTTAAAGGTGAGGAGAGAAGAGCAGAAGATATGGGAGAGGGTTTAGGTCTAGTGAGTAGCACAGTAAAGGTGAAAAGCTGTGAATGCATGGCCTGACAGGAGGAGCTGTAAGGTATCAAAGCCAGAATCAAGGCTAAACAGAGCTTTGTGAGTGAGTGACTCCAAATCCCATCTTCTTCTATTAGAACTGCGAAGTGATGAGAAAGTAAGGAGGAGGTAATCATAGAAATATTGCTGAAAGACAAGAGTATGGAATAATTACATAGGAGGCAAGGGGATATAAGAATTGAGATATTTGTTTCCCAAAATTTTTTCCCAAACTGTACAGTGTGACGGGTTGCATCCACTCTGAGTTAACGATACTTAGGCCTATTTGTCAGTGGTACCTGAACCAAGCTGAAGCCAGCCCTGCTGTGCAAGCCTTGAAATTGTGCTAAGCCATATCTTCTCAGAAACCTAGGGAATTTAGGTCATGTCTTATCAGGAGTTAGCAGGACCAGCCTGAGCTGGGACCAGACAAAACTAAAGCTGCTATGGCTGCATACCTGCACGTGCACCAGATGGGAGTTTGACAATGAGCCAATCAATTTATGCTACAAGTATTTGTAGCCCTCAGAGCCTGTTGAGCTCTCCTGCAGGGCAGTGGGCTGCATGGCAGAGATCTCCCCTTGAGCAGGAACACCTCTCAGGGCTACTCCTCGAGGTCGAGAGATCCCTTACCTGGCAACTGATAGCTACAGCGAGGTAACCGACACTTTATATTAGATCTAAAGCATGTTGTATACAAGCTAGCTTAATTATTAGAAGTGTAGTAAGTAGTAGAGCGTTTGCTGTTTAATTATTGTTTAATAATTGTTTAATCATCATTCCATCATTGTTTAATAAAACCTTTTGGTTAACCCTACAGCAATGACTTCTCTTAATAATTCACCTGCAACATATGGAAATTGGGGTCAGTTAAGAGGACAAAACGTTATTTGCATGACTTCACAAAACATTGGCACTTTTCCTTTTGTAAATAATTTCTTAATATTTGTGGCATAATAACCTTTTTCTTCTAAATAGCTGGAAATATGGAGTATGGTGTCTGTAAACACAAGGATTGTCAAGTCTCTGATACTGTAGGTGTAGGTACTTGTAATAGCTCATGATTTCTTAGTTTACATACAAGTTATAATGAAAGGTTTTCTTTAACGTTTTAATCTGCATTTGCAGTATGGAAAATCCCAAAGAAACTGGTTGGGTAAGTCTCTTCAGCTTCCTGTGAATTTATCAGAGAACATTGCTTTTCTTCTGCCCAAGAGGAGGAAGTCTCTGCTCACCTATTGACCTTGATTTGAAAGCTCTCTGTGATACTGTTGACTGTCAGATTGCCCAAGTTGCTTCACTCTCCATTTCCTGGAGACGGGGAAAAAAAAAAGGTAGGTATCTGTGTTTATGTCATATTAAGTTCCACCCAGAAACTTTGTGGGGCTGGAAACTCATCTACAATGAGGAAGCAAAGAGTTCAAAATGGTATTGCAAGCTGCCACAGTTGACACATAGGGATAAATGGATGATCTAGAACCCATTCAGATGGGTTTCCCAGACACCCAATTGAATTGCATTCAGAAGTACTTAAAAATATTAGCAAATATTTATCTATTTTCCCATATTGGGAGCTTAAACTCTGCAGGTGTAGGTGGGGTGTGCATGCCAGGGCCAGTTCAGTCTGTTTCTGTGAGCTCCTTTTCCTGTTATCTATTACTTGGAATTAGATGTTAATTGGAGTTCAGAATTTAATTTTGTACAAGATACAACTCAAAGCAGAAGATCTAAACAAACTGTAGAAAATCTGACCTGCAATAGGCTGAACTAGTGACTTCTGTAAGTGTGCATTGCAAGGTATCAGCCCACCAAAGTAAGCCAGGTTATGTCCACCAAGCAGTAAAACACAGAGCTATCCAATTGTAACGCTTTAGGGACAAGTTTGTGTTAATACAAAATGGAAACTAAAGCACTTCCATCTGCTACTCCTTGATGAAACTGTTTATTTCAAGACTATATTCTGCTGCATGCAAAGGGTGATGGTTTACATACAAATGCACACTCAACACTCCGTAGCTTGTATAGCCTGGAGTGTAGAATTAGCTCTTATCTTAATTTGAATGAATTCAGTAACAGGGGAGGGTGTTCAGATAGATAGCTCCACAATCAAAGCTCACAGCATGATTGTTCTGGGAAAAATGCAAAATATGTGCAAAAAAACTTTCAGTAAAAATCCTGTGTACTGAAGACCTACACAGGTCTAAGGTCAAATCCCCTTGGAAAAGTATGAGTTTGGAATTGAAGTTTGGAAGATGCACTAGGAAAATGCAGTGCTTGCAGGAAATGCTGCTGTGATTTTGTGGGTTCTCCCACAAAGATTTCTCTGAAATGGTACTGAGTCAATGCCGGCACGATGTCAGAAAGCAGTATGACCATGCTTCAGATGATATGCAAACTCTCGCCTATCCCGACACCAAGGATTCTAGGCCTCATTTGCTGCTGTCTTATCCTGGCTGTGGCATCACTGTCCATATGCATTTGGTTTGAAATCCTAATACAGTTGTTAATATGAGTAAAAGTAAACCTCTATTCAAAGTGCATAGCACATGAGGTTTAGGGATTCTATCCTGGCTAAATACCAGTTTAAATATTAAAACCCTAAAGACTGGAAAAAAAAAAAAAAGATATTAAAACTTGCTGGTAGGCTTCCTGTAATTTTAACTGGAGAAAATATCTTTGTTTTCCCCCCTCTATCAGCTGCACAGCATGGCTTCTGTGGTTACCTTAGGAACTGCATGTTGGAGCGGTTCCACTTCCGGGCTGGGCTTAGGTTTCCTAAACTGAGCTGATTGAAAACCAGTCTTAAAAACGTAGGTATATAATATAACATACATATAATAAATATATGTCATATAGTACGCTATACTACATGTTTCTGCATACTTTTCCTCTTGTAAACTTTTAAGGAAAATGGCTGCAGTTACATTATGCTCTAGAGAAGTAGTAAATCAAATTATGACATAATATTTACTTCACCAGTAAACTGTTCTAATGTACTTTTGAGATGAAATGTGTTACAAAGATATAGAGGAGAGTCCTAGTCGGAAATCTTAAGGCTCTTAGATCTATCCTGCTGGTAGGAATCCATGATACAGCTAAGCTCATCTAACAAGGATCAAATAAAGCCTGGCTGGAAGTGAAGGGTTGAAAGGAGAGAGTGGCCTTGTCCCTCTTTGGCAGCAACTATACTGTGAACGTCTCTGTGGGAGTACCAGATGTCATGCTGCTGAAGGTGAACAGAAGTGGGCTGCATGTGGAGTTTCTGTTAACATCTCTTTTTATTTTAATAAACTTGAAGGGATGTAATTAATCTAATGTGCAAGTTACATCTAGCTCTGTAACACTGAAATTCACATATCATCCTTCTGAAAATGCTTTCCATATTTTACGTAACTGTGTATTTTTATACATTTGGGGTGACATGACACATGGGTGTCCTCTCTCCAAGGGCATCAGGAATCCCTTTGCCCTGTGGAGGTATGAAAGAAACAGAGCAGGTAAGAACCCCAACAGCCAGAGAATGTGGTGTTGAATGAATAGTGAAGCCTTAGTCACAACATTCATATTGCTAACAAAATTTCCCCCAGTGCTTATTTTTTGCCTCAGAGGCAGTTTGGGAATTCAGTCTCCATCAAGATGTCTATGGAAGTTAAAGCTATTGTTTTGGGTTGCCTACGTTTCCAAGCAGGCTATACTATATTGCTTACACTTGGATCACTTTTCACAGGTTCTCATAATTTGATGAATTTTTACTGATAAAACACGCTGCCAAAGCTACTGCAACGTATCTTTTTCTTTTGCTGACAAGAACATTTGCTACCCGTAACACCTTTTAGAGGATGAGGGATTTGCTCCAGCCAAAGCTCCCAAAGAGCGTGGGCTCAGAGGTTATCATTCCTGTGGAAAAATTTCCAGAAATTAAGTATGTTAAGCAAATGCCTCACTCCCCCTGACTGTCTGAAAATGGCAGCTAGTGAGGTTTCCATACAATGGTTTCCTTGTCAGAAAAATATTCCATATGCTGCCATAGCTAGCCCAGCTTTCTGTTTATGAATGCAGTGTCGAAGGTGTGGGACTTCGAGCCACTGAGGCTGGATAAATACAGGGATTCATAGAAGTGAGCCAAACCTGGACATTAGTTAAATCCATGGAACATTGCAATTGACTTCAAACCGAGCACAACCGGGTATGGAATAAATACTGGGCTGGTTGCAGCAGTACAAGCTTCCTCATACATCCCTTCCAGCCTAGGCATGATACTCAAAGGGCTTTTCTACATGAGAAAATAACAGTACTCAAGTTGCAGAAATATGCTATTTTCCAAATCTTGCTGGAAGAAGTAACCCTTTGTAGAGATCACTATGTGCTCATGGGATGGGAGTAGCGGCTCTTCTGAATGACTCCTAACCTGTTTCAGTCAAAATTACTCTGATTAACAAAACTGCTGTTAAAGCTAATGTGGCCCTTTTCGGCTGGCAGAGGTCAGATAAGTTAACTCCCAAGAGGAGCTCTACCAGCATACTGAGAGCACAATGATCCCTGGCCTTTGCATATGCATATTTTCAGGACACGGTTTAGTGGGCATTGTGGTGTTGGGTTGATGGTTGGATTCAACAATCTTAAAGGTCTTTTCCAACCAAAACAATTCTATGATTCCATGAGCTACTCTGTGGGCACATCTTAATTTTTCCATCCACCTGCACAGTGAACGTCAGATTAGACTCTGCATCAAAACCTGTGTTGATGTTTAGCTTTGCATATTAATTAGAAATGTCTTTATCAGTGAGGTCTAAGATCAGATGGGAATAAACTTATAATTTATCCTAAACCACGATAAGCCATTCTTAAATTGAAATATACGTGTTCACCTGCTTTGGACTACTTTAAGTTTAGCTTTCTCCCATGGGTATGGCCTTGGCCTCTGTGGTGGCAGTTAAAATTCTGAGGAGGAAAAAAAAAAGAAGGGATTAGTTCCATCGCAGCTGTTGTATTTCAATGATTGGCCATGATGGTATGTCGAAGCTGTACGGAGAAGAAAAACCAGCCGCTGCACTGAAAGGAGTTGGTGGGTGAACAGAACATATGCTTTAAGAAGCATGAACACATCCATCAAAATTAGTTTAGTTCTAAATGAAATCACCTGTTACAAAGCATGCGTATGAGGGACGCGAGCATTGGAAAGGAGGTGCTGAGACCCTGTTCGCAAAAAACGCAGCTGCAAAGAAGAGTTTATTCCCCGTCCAAGTTGTATAATGCTGTGATTCAGTCCGCTATGTTATTTTGATGAGTGTCTTGGCAAAAGAAACCTAACTGGAAAATGCTAGGCCTTTTTATTTTTCATTTTTATTATTTTGTTTTGTCTCTCTAAATGCTTCCATGTGAGCAACTTCACTCATCTTTAAAGAATGCATGTAGGAAAAAATTTGTTTATTGAAGCGTTTAGCTAGTACTGCTTGTACTAGAAAAGGTCAACGTGAGAAGCGTCCTTCCTCCGAAATTTTTGTAGACTTTTACCGAAGGAAATGTGTATTATGTGGCAGATAACGGGGGGGTCTGTCCCACCTTGCCTGGAAAACACGTCTTCTGCATGTTTTATGAATTCCTGGTGAAAGCAGTCAGGTTCTGGGTCTAAATCCGGCGTTCCGCTGAACGCTGAGGACCTCGACTCGGGCCGTAGCGTCCTCGGTTCGGTTTGGCGGCCGCCGCGCCCCCCGCTCCCTCAGGGGACGGCGTATCGCAGGGGAAAGCCCGGGCTGCCCGCGTGATGGGTGCAGTTACTTCTTTCCCCGTTCTGTGCCTTACGAAACGGACCTGTCACTCGCACTCGCCTTTTAGTCAAACCCGAGCTCCGGAGCTCGCCCTTGTTCCCAGCCAGCAGCCGCCGAGGCTGCCCTGCCGCGGGCCTCCCCCGCGGGGCGCTGGGCGCTGACTGACAGCTGCCCCGCAGGCCCCGTCAAGGCGGGTCGCCGAGGAACGCCCCTCCCTCGCCTGGGCCGCGGCGGCGCTTCCCCCCGGGCCGGGACAGCACA